>NC_090805.1:30128352-30220852 GCF_036512215.1 Solanum lycopersicum
TTAACTTCTATATTTGAACTTCATAACTTTGCTTTAATAATTCTTGCTTCTTTTATGCAAATTTTTATATGTGGTAGATTAATGCAGTTAGATTTCATCTCCTTTTGTTTTACATAATACAGATCTAACAAGAGAGTCATTACATTATTTGGCGCGACTTTCCATGCTTTGTTTGGTGCGACTACTATCCTGATTTACATTTATGCATTAGAGTATATTTGGATTTTTTTTGCCCCTCGTCTTTAGCTTGAGGTAAACTTAGAGTAGGATATAGCTACAACAGTCTGCTAGAAATCTACATATTCGTAATCTATTATACATTTGTTAATCCACAAATGTGTAATCTGTAAATAAGCAAATTCGCAAATCTGCAGATCTGCATAGCTATGTTGCGACTACAATTGTGTTATGGTATCTTGTTCTGCTATATATAGTGGAAAGATGTCATATGATTAAAGCTTTATTGATTTATGGAGTTTCATTTGAGTAAAGGTAACGATATGGATTTATTTTTTCTGCAGTGGCATTCCCATAAGATAACATGTAAATAGTTGAAAGGCGTTAATAATCAACCTTCCAAACATTCTTTTGACCTGACTTCATAAAAAGAAGTTTGTTATCAAGCTCCACAATATAATAAAAGGCGGAGTTAGGAATTTCACTTTCAGTTAGGTCCAAAGTGGAATATACCTTGGCAATTAGACCTAGACAACTACGTTCAAAGCGGACAATACCTTGGCAATTAGAGCTAGATAGTTACGTTCAAAGCGGACAATACCTTGGCATTAAACTAGATCTTACTGCAAGTTTATGCATTTCATTGCTTAAATGTGTGGCTTTACTAATATCTATTCCATTTTGAGATACTCTTGGTGTTGATGAGTTTCTTGGGAAGTCTTCTTTTATGTAATTGTCTTATTAATGCAGTTAATTTTCAAGATTTGTGACTTCATGTTTGAATCATTAAAAGTAGTTTTAGTGTTTGGATGACTGATCGGGAATTTATATTGAGAAACCTCTTGATTTTGATTTCTTTATACGCAAGCCTGATTTCATTCTGCTCTTTGAATCTACAGCGTGTACAACTCATAACCGTTTCCTTCTACTTGTGTATTTTCACACAAGCAATCATATGATGTTGTAAATATGTTCTAGTCTGACAAGGATCCTCCAATGATGTGAAATCCGCATCGAAGTAAAAAAAGAGGTCTTTCCACAAATCCAGGCTGCAGTGCTATGTGATTAGTTTACTATATCATGTTACATCCTAGTGAATTAGGTTCCTCTATGGATACTTAATAGGTTAATTTTATTTTCTTTTAGTTATTGATGGGTGATTTAAGCAACCATATGCCATGTTTTTGCCAGGTTCCTCTTTTTTTTATTCAGAACAATGTCATAATTTTGGGTATAACATGTTTCTAATCCTAGTATTTATATAATAAAGGAACCTTTTTGAAAAAAATTGAAGATGCACATTTCCATGACTTTGACT
This sequence comes from Solanum lycopersicum, assembly GCF_036512215.1. NCBI lineage: Eukaryota > Viridiplantae > Streptophyta > Magnoliopsida > Solanales > Solanaceae > Solanum > Solanum lycopersicum. The sequence goes on from NC_090805.1 coordinate 30,129,848, forward strand.
TGGGCATATTTGATGTTTTCTGTAACTACTACTACAATTTGTAGATTTGTTGTTAATGTTAAATTTGTTGTCATCTTCATGTTGACTTTCCTCTCGTCAGTCCGAAAACTGGAATTTATTACTGATATAGTCGGTATTAGATCTCATGTCTATATTACCCTCTACTAGTAGAGAATCAATAAGTTTTCCAATGATCAATAATTGCATCAGCCATTTCAACGAAAGAATATAATACACTAGACCATTTCATTACTTGGTAACAAAATTTTGGAGGGGGGGGGGGAGGGAGTGAAATCATTTGGAATTCTAAACACCTAAGGGACTGATTTGAATTATAAAAGGGTTTATATTAGTCCATTGGTTACAAATCTTGATTTTGGAAATTCCCATGTTTGTGGAATTGTTAATGGAACTAATAGACTTCAATGTTGGCAGTGGCATGAATTTAGTTCATCAAAAAGTAGTTTGATAACTTCAAATCTTGTTGTTGGAGAGAATTTTTTTTATGGGTTGTTGCCATTGTGACAAATTCAATGTCTATGAAGCTTTAGAAATGTTACTGATGATGTTCCTTCAGGTAATTACAGTGAAATTGCAGTTGCTTCTCAATATGCTTGTGCCATTTCCATGAATGGTAGTTTGGATTGTTGGGGAAATTCGGTAGGAAAAAATCTTGTTGACCAATGCAAATCTCTTATTTTAGGTGATAATAGGGGTTGTGGTTTGAAGGTTGATGGGAATGTTTTTTAGGTTATAATAGGGGTTGTGGTTTTAACAAAATTTAGTCTTTGCAGTTTCCACACACCAAAAGGTTTCACAGAAAAATCCCATCTTTATACATTCATTTCTAACATGTTATTTATTTTTTTATTTGAAGAAGAAGACAATTTATTTTACTTTTTTTTATGATATAAAAATTAGTGGACTTTATCATGGTAGCTGGAGCTGAATTTATGGTACCAGTACAACAGACCATAACTGTTTTGGATATCCCCTATGGTTCTGATGGTGGGTTACTCTCTTTTTGGCTTAGTTTTGTCTTTTTTTTTATGTTTTCAGGGGTACCCATCTTTTGGGTATAAGAGATTTTACTTGTTTAATGTCATAACAAGTTCTGTGCTTTTTATTGAAGATTGAAGATTTGATCTTTCAAGGAACAAAATTTAACATTATGAATACTTTTACCTCATAAATGCTTATATATTGTTATGAAACAGAAACTAGAAATAAAAGAAGAACATTTTTGGCTCTTGTTAACTTAGGGATGTTTGTCCATGAACATTGTGATGGTAGTTTTTGTTTTTCCAACTGAAAATTTGACTTATGTGTGGCCATAAATGCATATTAGAGTTCTTCTCGAATTTTTGGGAGTAATTGTTGTAAATTATATCAATTGTGGTTTAACTGTACTCATTTATGACTAACTTTGGACCTCTCGTAGAATCATAAGATTCATTTCATGAGCATAAAAACTATTTAAGGTATCTACTTTGAACATCAAAAGACAAGTAGGCATCTACTTTGAACATCAAAAGCTGCAATCTAATTTTTTGTAACATCTGGACTTCTTACCTCTCTATATTGTTGCAATCTGAACTTCTTAGCTCTTATATATAACTGAAAATATCTTATTTGTGTAGGGATATGGAGGTGATCAAATTTGTAGTGGATGATGAAGAGTTTTTGAATTATTGTAAAAGTTTGAATGCATTATATTTGATTGTGTGAAATGTATTCATTGCTATAATATATTGAACTATTGTGGTACTTTTTGAACTATTGTGTACACATTTAGAATATTGATGTATAAGTAGGGGTATGTACACAACACATACTATCTTTTGAAGTTTATGGAAAATCTATAAAATTGAATAACTTATTAGTGTTAGAGATTATTTATTGCAATATAATATTGGATATTTTAATAAGAAATTGTGGCATAGGACTGTAAATTGTGGCAAGGACAACACTTCAATGTGTTTTCATACAATAGATTGAAAAGGAAACACTTGATAAATGTGGGCAATATGGTAGCAAAGTCCACACTTCAAAGTGTAGCTGATAAGGCAACACTTTTAAAAGTAGCCATAAAAGCGTGCCTTTTTTCTTTTAGGATACGTTTGAAAGTGTAAGTGACAAGGCAACCCTTTTAAGCGTAGCTGCAAAGTGTGGCCTTTTTGAATTTGAGGCTACGCTTGAAAGTGTAGCTCATAAGGCAACACTTTTGAGCGTAGGTACAATGCGTTGCCTTTTTGCCTTTTGGCTATACTTTTAAGAGTAGTTGATGCCTCAACTCAAAGGTTTCGCTGCTTTTTACCACACCTGCAAAAGTGTGGCTTAAAGTAAAAAATGTGGCCTTTTATCATAGGCCATACTTTTTCATAGTTAAGGCCACACTTCTCTAGGGTGGTTGGAGACATAAAATGTTGTAGTGACATAAAGTCACATTACTTCATTTACATCACATAATTACCCATTCATCCATTTTCACATAAGGACATACCAAGACTCCCTCTAAATGCCTACCTATGCAATGGATAAATAACGTTCTATTCCACCACCTACCCTAAGTAAAAAACTCTTTAGATGACTTAGTTCATTACATTCATTTGTGGGGGATCACTTTAACCGACATAGACCATGAGAGCTAGGCATGGAATCTCGGTATTAACCCTTACCGTATGAGGGATCCCTACTTCCCTAGGGTAGGGTCATTCTTGAGCCTTTACATGTATTTTTTCGAATAGCTACTCCTATGCTGGCGGATAGTTAAGGGATAAGCAGATTGTTTCTAAGTAACTTATTATATACTAACAAGGAGTACTCATCTCAAGAGGAACGTTGGATGCAACATCTCAACTCACAAAGTGTATCCACCCCTTCTTCAAATCCTCTTGGTGCTAAATATAACTCCCCCACAAAGTCTTAAACATTCATTAACTATAGGTTAAGGGATAGCTATTTAGAACCTTATATAATCTAATTAAGGGTACATATCTCTAGAGGACACTTTTGTACAGTGCATTTCAACTCTCGAAGGGTATCTAACCTCTATTATATCTCATAAAGCTTCTGGTAATAGTGAGGTTGATACTAAATACTTCATCTCAACTCACAAAGAGTGTTCACCCCAAAATCCCCCTTTTCATTCTATAGGAGTAGTAGGGATGGTCTAGACAATTTATCTACTCAAGAATAGTGTCTACACTAAAAAAATCCCCCATTTCATTCATAACTTCATTCAGACATTCAAATTGTGCTTAAGAGTACATATCAGCACAGCATTCACATAATCACCATAATCCATAACATTGACTTCTAAAAATACTCATACCTGCATCCATTATAATTCGCACACTATTACGTTTTACCAACTATCATGCTTCACATGTACATATACTTCATTTCGACTTGATATCTTCAAATCAACATTAACAACTTCTTAAGAGCAACACATGCATATAATTCAAAACCGTTACTTCAGTTCACATGCTATCCCTTGAAGTCCATAATCAGGATACACACATTCATACATATATTCATATACTTCATATAAACACCAACACCAAAGGTGAACCATACCAATCAAGATCATTCCACAATAAGAACTAAACAATATGACCAACTTACCATTCATCCACTCATTCAGCACCTTTCCTCAATTTATCCAATAATTCATCATAAAATAGCATTTAAGTATTGACAATATAACATAAATAAATACAATTGTAACATTTTCTAACATTATATCGGTATATACAATAAACCCATTTCATAAGTCAAATGTTGGGAATATGCATAAACATGGGTTTATTGGGGTTTTGGCATTAAATAATCAACTAACACTAAAAATAACATATTTGAAAAGTTAAAATGTTTTTATGCAAAGACCCATGCTTAGAGTCAAAAATAGAAGAAATTGAAGTTTGGAATTCCTTTTTGACATTTCTTTGGAATGGCTCCTTGAATGAAAGAAGGTTCAAGGATAAACTACTTTACATTAATATGAACAAACCCACTAGATTTGGTGAATAAACTTGAAGGATTTTGTGTTCTTCCTTGGATCTTGAAACTTCTCCAATGGAGGATTCGATTTAGAGAGATAATTTAGAGAGAAGGGAGAGCATGTAAAATTTTGGATTTGAATTGATCTTTGGGGTTTTTGATTAAGGTAAAGGGTGTTTTGATGACCTAAAATCTATATATAATACCCCTCAAAATTGCACAAAAAACCTCTTCATCAATTGGACCTTTTTGGACAAGTAAAACTTCACGTTAATTTTGAAATTAGCATCGAGAAACAAGATCTTTATGCAGAGATCTTACCTCAAGATTTTTTAAAATAATTTCGAGATAGAAGAGCGCATGTTGTGTCCGCGATGTGGAACAAGAATTTTTTCCAAAGTGCACCAAGTCCACGATGCGTACTCATTGCACTAAGGAACAATCTTGGCTGCCTTGGGCAGCTTGTTGGTTCAATGGTTAGGGTCTCCTCAAGGACCACTAGGATGGTCCTTAGGGAGTCGTAACCAAACGTTTTGGCCCTAAACACGTCCTTATAGGTTTTAGGGTCATACCAACTGATTTTATATTCCAAACAAATAATAAAAACACATACGACATACGAGGACACACTAGCACACACAAGGCTAGTTTCTGAATAACTCGGTCGTCCCTTGACGTTTGACCTCTAAACATACCAAACTGACTATAAAACTAAAATTCACTATTTTAGCACATTATTAACACATGAAACACTTCCGAATATCCAGTTCAACTTATTTCATTATGAGGGTTTCTATATTCTTCCCTCAATTAGAAAAACATTTCGTCCTCGTATGACACTAAGCACTTCCAAGGACATCAAGGACTGAACTAGCTGCATGTAACACCTAACATAATGGAAAAAATTAAATCATACACCCACTTGTTTATTTCATGTTATTTGTGGAGGAACTACCCTCTCCAACATTAAACATGCCCATCATACCATTTCAAAGTTCAACATGCAATAAGCTTCAAATCACAATTTTCCCCATAAACATAACAATCTTGATGCAATTATGCAACAATAGTTAGCTACTCATTATAATGGAAAAAAATATATTAGCTACCAATCTAATCATATAAATATGATAATATTAAAGAGCAAAACATCGTATCAATGAAAATAATATCATAAGGAGAGATTCAACTCATGCTCAAATGCAAGACTCTAAAACATAACCAAACTACTAAGGATTTTGGTCTCAACCTTGAGTAAGAATAGATGGAAAAGATAATGGTATCTAACACCTTACTACTCAAATAAATCTCCCCAACTTAGGGTAAACCCATATAAGACAAAAAAAGAAAGAAACCATAAAAAATTATGACATACCGCGCCTTCACTCCGAATTAGTTCCTTTTTTAGCTCCGAGTGCATAAAAACGATTCCTCTTTAGAGCATTAGGATTTGGACCACCATAAGGAGCTTGGTTGACCTCTTTCCCTTTTGTCTTAAGGTTAGGGCAATCTTTCATCCTATGAACCCTATGACCACATCTAAAGCATCCATAGATACCGGCAAGACATTTACCCAAGTATTGCTTCCCACAAGTATCTCACCTAGACCTCTCAAAAGCATGGCCACCTCTTTGGACATTTTTGTTGGAAACCTTATATTTGTTTTCCATGGAAGAGTCTTGGTTATAGAATCTTTTCTTAGACTTGTATTGACATATTCCATCTGACCTAGGCCTCTTTTCATCCCTATTAATCTTCCTAAGCTTAGACTCCTCAATTTTTTTAGCAAACACCATGAGCCTAGAAATATCCATATCATTATGGAGCATCTGTCGTCGACACTCTTCGTCCACCAAGCTAGACACTCCCATCATGAACTTATTCATTCTATCCCTAGAGTTGGATACCATGGTTGGGGCATACTTAAAAAAGTTGGGTGAATTTCAAATAATATCCGTTCACACTTATGCCCCCTTGACAAAGAATCATTTATTCCACAAACTTTCTCTCCCTTAAATTTATCGAAAAGAACCTATCACGAAAATTCATCTTGATCACTTTCCAATCTACTGGACCTTCTCAAGGGTTTCTTATCCCTACATTGCCCAAACCACACATGATCCACTTCATTTAGTTGATAAGCGGCAAGTTCTGCTTTCTCCCTATGAATCATAGCCATATTATCCACCACATTGAACACCTCATATATGAAGCCTTGTGGATATTTATCCACCTTAGTACCATGGAAAGTAGGAGTGTTCATCCTCATGACATCCCAGATTCTAGAAGTGCGAAAACTTGCATTTTGTTGAGGTCCAACTCCTAGGTTAGCTTGGGCAACCACATGATTATTTATGACATGAGCTTGACTCGGGTTAAATCCCTAACAGCAGCCCTTACCTCTATATCAATCATATCCCCTTCAACATGGGGAGCTTGACGACCTTGGCGAATTGGAGGCATTTGGGCCACTTGAGGTTCTTGAAGGGGAACCGCCTAATTCACATCCTCTTGGTCAACTATTGGGACTTTCTCACCACGGGGAGGCATTTTCTCATTATCTACTCCTCCATCCTTCCTTCTAGCGGGTTTCCTCCTGGTATTCATGTCCTATAAACATAAAAGAAGAGATTGAAAAAAGACATCTTATAGGACTCAAATCTATAGCACAACATTAGAGTAATGAAGAAAGACAAACTTCTATGATCTTATAGCCTCTCGCTCATGGATATGTCCCGACTCACACCGATAAACAAGACTCCACTAGACGTGGCTTTTGATACTTTAGACCCTAAACTATTACCAAAACCTTATGCGCTGAAACCAAGTTTGTTATGACCCGCAAGTACACCCTAGAAGAAGGGAGCACTCTTGGGTTGTCACAAGGCGTACTTGACCTCACGGAGGTCTTGTACAAGACACTTATTTTCTCATTCATTAAATAACATGTTACGAGTAGTGAGGAATTAGTAAATTTCACAACAATAATAATAAAAGTTCTTTTATAAAATACTATGGAATAAATCTCATCGTCATAGGACAACTTAAAGACACATCTTAAATATCTTCGGGTCACATCCCTTAATATTGAAAGAAAAACATAATAGGCCTTATACAAGTCTTAAAGAAGAAACTAAAGAAAACATAGACTATATACTCGAATATATGAGGACATACCATGTCTTTAGAGAGTCAACTTCCCAAGCTTTCCCTTCTAGCAACCTTCACTTTCCTTCAACCTATACTTATAATGTATAGAAAAGTATGGGGTTAGTACAAGCAGTGTAGTATGTATGACATTATGCAAAAACACATGTAATAGAGGACATTTTAGTTAAAATAAAGCGTTCATGCTATTTAAGTAAAACCTTCATGAATATAGTCACAGAACATCAAATAGATCATCATTTAACACATAAAGTCGAACTTCCATAATTTCAACATAAATATATTTTACAGTAAACACATGTCCCACAAAGTTTCCATATCAAAAGTTATCCTCAAACTCACTAAGGCAAGACTTGAAGAAACCGCCCATACAATCTCTTCAATACACACCTAATTGATCATTAAGACTACCAAGGATAAGCATACTTCACCACAATTAACAATCCAACATTCAATATCAAAGACACTAGAGGAACATACTTGCATTTTAGGACTGTACATAAGAACCATCTTACGAGACAAACGTCAAGTTACACTTAGTGCAATGTGAAGGTAGCATCCCATACTACTACTTCCAGCTTTGTTCTCCTTGAGGATTTTCTTAGACTAGGCACTTGATATTCGTCATTTACATAATCTTCATAAATCTTACAGATAAATCATCATACTTCATAAATGTTAGACATAGAATCAAAATACCGTACTTTCATTAGATATAAAGTCACATTATTTCATTTACATTAATGACCCATTCATTCATTTTCACATAAGGACACATGAAGACTCCCTCTAAATTCCTAGTTGGCAATGGATAAATACCATTTTATTCCACCACCTACCCTAAGTAGTACACTCTTTAGAAAAATTAGTTTATTACATTTATTTATGGGGGCTAGCTTTAACCGACATGGACCATGAGAGCTAGAAATGCAATCCCTATATAAACCCCTACCGAATGAAGGATCCCTACTTGTTGAAGGTAGGTCATTCTTGATCCTTGACATGGACTTTTTCCAATGTCTACTCCTATGAGGGTGCATAGTCAAGCGATAAGAATATTGCTTCTAAGTAACTCATTCTCTAATAACAATGAGTAATCATCTCAATAGGTACGTTGGATAAAGCATCTCAACTCACGAAGTGTATCCACCCTTCTTAAAATCCTCTCGGTGCTAAGCATAACTCGCTAACGGAGTCGTAAACAATCATTAACTTTAGTTTAAGGGATATATATTTAGAACCACATCTTAACTAACAATGGGTACTTATCCCCAGAGGTTACTTTTGAAGACCACATCTCAACTCACGAAGGGTATCCAACCTCCAACCTATCATACAAAGCTCTTGGGAATAGTGAGGTTGTTACTAAACACTTCATCTAAACACTTAAAGAGTGTTAACCCTAAAATCCCACTTTTCATTCAAATAATGTGTGAATATATGTGAGCATACCTTTCACGTAATCACCACAATTATTACATTGAATTCAAAACATACTCATACCTAAATCCATCATAATTCACACACTATAATTATTGAAAAACTATTATGCTTCACATATACATATACTTCACTTGGACATGATATCTTCAAGTAACACATTAACAACTTCATAAGAGCACCACATGTATATCATTTAAACTCATAACTTCACTTCACATGCTATGCCTTCAAGACCATAATCACAATACACATATTCATACCTATATTCATATACTTCAAATAAACACCGCTACTAAATGTTGACCATACCAATCAAGATCATTCCACAATAAGAACTAAATAATATAACCAACTTGCCTTTCACCAATAATTCATTATAAAATAGCATTTAAGGCGGTATCTAATCATGATATAACATAAAGAAATACAACTGTAACATTATCTAGCATTATATATGTATACACACTAAATCATTTCATAAGTTAAAAGTTGCAAAATATGCATGAGCATGGGTTCATTGGGATTTTAATATTAAAATAATCAACTAACACTAAAAATAAAATATTTCAATCATTAAAATGTTTTGACGCAAAGACCCATGCTTAGAGTCAAAAATAGAAGAAGTGGAAGTTTGAAAACCCTTTTTGAAATCTCTTCAAAATGGCTCCTTAAATGAAAGAAGTTTCAAGGATGAAAAAAAATTTGTTAATATGAAGAAACCCATGAGATTTGGTGAAGAAACTTGAAGTATTTGGTCTTGTTCCTTAGAGCTTGAAGATTCTCCAATGGAGGATTCATTTAGAAAGAGAATTCAGAGAGATGGAGAGCATGTAAAATTGAATTCTAATAGAGGACGTTTGATGACCTAAATTCAATATATAATATACCCCAAAAATACAAAAAAACCCTACATCAACTGGACCTTTTTAGACAGGTCAAACTTCACTTAAATTTTCAAAATTATCATCGCGAACGAAGTCCACGATACATAGTTGTTCCCGCAAGGTTTTTCAAAATAAATTTCGAGACAGAAGAGTTTGTATTGTTTGCTCAACGTAGACAAAAAATTTGTCCCAAAGTATACCAAGTCCACGATGCGGACACATTAAACTGAGGAACAATCTTTGTTGGCTTAGGTAGCTTATTGGTTCAACGGTAGGGTCCTCCTCAAGGACCCCTAGGGTGTTCCTTGGGGAGTCGTAACAAAAACTTTTAACCCTAAACATGTATTTCTAGGTGTTAGGGTCATCCCTACGGATTTTAGAGTTCAAAAAACACCCAAAAACACATATGAAATACAAGGACACACTAGCACACACACAATGCTAGTTTCCGAACGTCTTGGTCGTCCTTTGATGTTTGACCTCCAAACTTACCAAACTGACTTCAAAAACTAATATTGACTATTTTAAAACATTACTAACTCATGAAATACTTGTGAAACTCTATTTCAACCTAGTTCATTATGAGGGTCGCTACATTTGGGAAGTTTTCAAGAAAGCGTTCCTTGTAGGCTCTTTCTAAGGGAGAAAAAGGAAGCAAAGGTAGAAGAATTCATCAACTTCTGTAAGGAGGTATGGGTGTTGAGGAATTTTCTCTAAAGCTCACCAAATTGTCTAAGTATGCATCATATATAGTGGTGGATCCTAAGGATGAGATGAGTAGGTTTATGATGGGGGTGTCTAGATTGGTGACAAAAGAATGTAGTTTTTCTATGATTCATGATATGGTGTATGCTAAATGAATGGAGGATGAGAAAATCAACTAGAAGAATAGGGAAGTGAAGAAGCATACGGCTGATAATGGAAATTCTTCCAAGGGTAAGTTTCAGGGTCAATGGTGACCAATATTGAAAAGAAGGTTCTCCAACCAAGACTACTCTAGTGCTCCAAGGGTCAAAAAGGATAGGGTGTATAACCCTAATACTCAAGGAGGTAGTAGTGGTAGATCCTCCATGACAAGGCCTACTTGTGACAAGTGTGGCAAGATACATGAGGGAAAGTGCCTTGTTGGCACGGATGGTTTCTTTCATTGTTGGAAGAGTGGTCATATGGTGAGCGCTTGTCTCATGCTAAAGATTCAAGAGAGAGAGGGAAAGAAGTTTGTGAATTACTGACCCTTTGCGGAACAATTTTTGACAAATATAAATACATTTTTAAATTCATAGTGTATCTATCTTGACATTAACTATCCAGACATTAAGCAATCAGCTTCGGAATTATTATTATAGATTTGAACATTGTATTAAACATTATTTTCCCTTAGCTTTGAAGATTCAAATATTTCCAATCCAAAAAATTAGAAGTGGGTATTAAAGATTATTCTTTGTAGACTAGTGAAAAGACAATATCAATCGTACCTAGTTCAGTTAAGCACCTCTTGGTATCAATTTATTGCTTTTGTAATATGTCTAGCAAAAACCCAAATTCTCAGGGTGTGATTATGTGATTATGGGTTGATATAATTGTCAGGTATTGCTAATTGATAATTTTTTTAAGGTGATTTTTTTCCCAGTAGTTGTGGTTTAATTTAATGTGTTGTAGTTGCAAATACAATCATAACTTAGTGTTTTTAGCTTTCTCGAGAGAGAGATTTGAAACCAAAACTACTGAATCGATGGTCTGTGGGTATTGGATTGTCATGGGTTCATCTCGAGAGAGTGAATCCTAAACCCTCTTCCACAGACTCAGCTCGAGAGAGTGAGTGGACAAAGGCATAGGTTGTGCTTAATTTTCACTTATTGGTGTTCGAGAGAAACTAATTTGATTCGGGGTAAGTTTATCGATAGAGTTTACCTCCACTAAATTCTAACCTAATCTCTAAGATACAACTATTTACTATTAATTGGGATTACCCGGTTGTTTGTCTTATCACATAATCCTATCATATCCCAAGTATCCGTTTCCATACTTGTATCTTCATTTATTTTAAGTTTTAGTTAATAATTAACTGAAAACCCCCCTTTTTGATAATTGACACTTGTGTCACCCCTTCCTTTTGTGATGTTATTACTGGGAAATGTCTTTAGCTATAACTAATTTTAATTTATTCGTACTTGACTATCAATTCAAAATCACTCACTATGGGATTCTCTCCCAACTCACTTATTTGGGTTATATTATAGACGAACGGCCGTCCATACTTATTTTTGGATGAAGTGTTCTTGTACGTCAGGTCAAAATAGCATCATTGTTGGGGAGTGGTGTTATTTAAGAATTTTTGTTATGATTAATTTTTATATTGCTAGTTCTAGTGATAATTAATTTTTAGTTTTGTTTTGATTGTTTGTGTGTTGAAAGAGGAAGTATGTGTGAACAACAACATTGGCAGCCAAGCGGTCTATCAAATGGGTAGTGCTCTTCATCAGTACAACATCGATGATATTAATAGTGCTATTAACTCTACAAAAGTGGGTGAGATGGGTTCCATTTGCATTCCATAAGCTAGCTGGAATGAAATATTTTGATGTTACTAACACGACTCTTCATCTCCTATAATCAAGAGGCTTTTACAGAGGACTAGAACATGATGTTTCACATGAGCATATAAGGACCTTTGCAGAGGTGTGCATCTTTTGTTAGTCAAGAATGTGTCACACGAATCCATCAGGCTTTATTTATTTCCATTATCATTGAAGGGGGAAGCTGATAAGTGGTTGACCGCGTTATAAAAGAAATCCATCACGTCATGGGATTAGTTTTGTTATTGCATTCAATACGAGATTATTTCCTTTATCACTGATAATGAAGTTTAGAGATGATATTCAAGGTTTTAAGGGAAGGGATGGGGGATCCAATCCATGAAACGTTGATAAGGTTTAAGAAACTCTTGCTTAAATTCCCTACTTACGAGTTGCCAAGTGATTAACAACTACAATAGTTCTATCATATATATGATTTTGTTATTTAAGGTTTGGATGATCAATTGGCTCACAGGGAATAATGTAACAATCATTAAAGGTGGCCCTATTTATTCTTGACAACATAACCAAATTAAATCTAGCATGGTACACCCAAGAAGACCAAGTTTCTCTATTCTCTTTTCGAATGACACAACAGAAAATGGCAAAGAAAGAGAGAGAGATGAAAACTTTAAGAAGATGCTACCTCAAATGGATTCGTTACAAAAGCATATGAAGAGATACATAGAGTGTTTAGAATTGAGGAGGGTTCTTCCCTTGGTGACTTAAAGACGGAAGAGAATCAAGGTTTGAACTTTAGGAGATACAATGAGGGTTTATACCCACGCTATAACAACAGGGTGGAAATTAATGTTGGAACTATCAAAAAGGAGAAGAGAAAAGTGCATATTGGAGAAGAGAGGGAAACTTTGAAAAGAATCACACTCATTCAAGTGGGAGCACAAGATCGAGAGGATGTGAGAGTATCCCTCGAGTTAGTGACCTACTATCATACATCCTTGATAAAGTGGAGGGTTCAAACGACCTGTTAAAAGGAATGAAAACTGATTTGTCATTATTGAACAATAAAGTAAAAATGACCCGCAGATGTAATCAAGACACTTGAATAAGAATTGAGTCTAGTTGCAGAACAGTTAGAACTAAGAATGACCACAAAATATGATGGTAGAAAATTTGTTGTGGTTATGCATAACAGAAAAATAGAAATATGAAATGTGTCAGGAAATGAAAGAAATCAAGAGGAAGAATAAAACAAAACTATAGAGGAAGAGGAGCCACAAAAAGAAATTGAGAAACAAATTTCCACCCCAAAAGCTATGCATCCTTTGCCAAGAATATCACCTTCATTCCCTCAAATACATAAGAAGAAGAACGACAATGAGAAGTTCAACAAATTTCTATTGGTGTCCAAGTCTCTATCGATCAATCTTCATCTTATTGAAGAACTATAGGAAATGCCATATTTTGCTAACTTCATGAAGGAGTTGGTAGAAAAGCAAAGGAGGTTGGATTTCGATACTATTGAGGTTTCTCATAATTATAATGCAATCATGGAAAATAAGCAGATAAAGAACATATATGATCCCGAAGCATTACTCATTCCTTGCACAATTGTCATGCCTCAATTCTCTAAAGCCCTATGATATTCAGGAGCAAGTATCAACTTGATGTCATATACAATTTATAAAAAACTCATGTTGATGGAGATAAAAGCAACAACAATGAGACTTTTGATGACTGACCAATCAATCAAACACCCTGTGGAATCCTTTACGACATCTTGGTAAAGGTTGATCACTTTTTTATTTTCCCAAATTTATCATTTTAGATTGTGAACTAGATGTCGAGATTATATTTATTTTAGGAAGATTGTTCTAGGCTACTGGAAGATCTTTGGTAGATGTCGAGAGTGGAGAATTGAAATTTCAAGTAAATGAAGATGAAGTGACCTTCAGTATATGAAATCTATGGAACACCCTAGTGATATTCATATGATCTCTACTAATGATGTTATTGATGAGGTGGTGGCTAGTGTGAGCCACTTAATGTGTATTAGTGAGCCACTTGGATCGTATTTGCTAACTGTGTTGAGAATCACATTCAAGCTTAGGAAGAGGTAGTGGCATCTCTATCAGGCTTGAGGGGTATTCTCAAGCACCACTGAAGCTAGATATTGATTTTAAAAATCGAGAACCCCCCCCCCCCGGCAAAGCCATCAACTAAAGATCCACCAAAATTAGAACTAAAAGTTATATTCCCATCTTTGTTGTGCCTTCTTAGGGGTATATAGCACCTTGTATGGGATTATTACAGCCGATTTGCTTGATTGGAAAGTCAACTTGCTCCTTCAATTGTTGAGAAAATGTATATCAAAGCTATAGGATGGACCATTGTAGACATAGAGGGTATCCCTCCAAGTATTTAGCTTTACAGTGATTGCAAGCCAAGTGTTGAACACAAATCGGGATTGAACCTACCAATGCAAGAGGTTGTGACAAATTTAATCATCAAGTGTTTAGACGCAGGCGTGATCTATCATATCACAAACAACAAGTGGGTAAGCCTAGTACAATGTATACCTAAAAAACTGTAAAAAGAGACTTAAAAATAGGTCGCTAAGAACAAAACCTCACGAGATCTCTATTCTCCTCAATATTATTTTAAATTTCTTTTTTTAATAAAAGAGACCTCATGAGGTCGGTAAAATGAAAAAAAAATCATTCAAATAATAATATCCTCGTGAGATTGCCACTAATTATGGAGAACTCATGACGTCTCTAATAAAATGTAAAAATTAAAACTAAAGTTCAACAAGAGACCTCACGAGGTCTCTACTTCAAAATTATTTATTAAATATTTTGACTATAAAAAATTGCTGAACGAGACGTTATTGTATAAAGTAAAAAATATAATATTCAATATTCGCAACCTAGTGAAATTTACTCAAGTCTCTTTTTTTATTAAAATGAGCATAGAATAATTGATATATATATATATATATATATATATATATATATATATAACCTCACCAGGTCTCTATTTTTAAATTAAAAAAATACTTAATTCAAATTGTAGAATCACGTTATGGAGCTCTGTCTCATAAAATAAGCCCTATTCCTTTTTGCTTCTCTCAAACCGCCCCTCTGCCGCTGATCACACCTCTCGAGGAAACCTACGTTGCAAGTCGCAACTGCTCCACAATCACTTCTCCTCAAAAAAGTAAGTATATCACAATTTTCTGCACACTCAAATCCTCCATTGGCAAAAAACTGTTGGCATATAGTGAAATCTCCTTTGTGTTTACTACTGTAAATATATAGTTGCCCTGTATTTTTTTCATTTCTTTCAATGGCTGCTGCAAGTAAAAGTTTTTAAGAGAAGGATGATAAATACAATGACTGGCTAAATGTGAGGTTCTGTACAAAGCAACTTCTCAAAGAGTTGTTTCCTACTATTGGTCTCAGATGCGGGACGACGTCGAGGCATATGTCCAAACTTGCCTCATTTGTCAACAAGACAAGGTTGAGACAAAGTTGTCGAGAAGATTGCTGGAGCCGTTGCCCAATGTCGAAAAGCCTTGGGACAGCGTCACTATGGACTTCATCACTTGCTTGCTGAACTCGAAAGGGTTTGGGACGATAGTGGTTGAGGTGGATCGCTTCTCCAAACATGCGACGTTCATTGCCACGATGGCCAACTGCAAGGCTAAACAGGCTGCCCGGATCATTTTGCGTGATGTCGTTAAGTACAGGGGCATCCCTAAGCATATCATCAGTGGTCGGGATCCTCGGTTTGCTAACTCATTCTGGAGGGAATTATTCAGCTTATTGGGGTCGGAGTTGCACTTTTCGACCAGCTTTCACCCTCAAAAAGATGGGCAAACTGAGCGGATCAACGTACTATTGGAGTTCTACTTGCAACACTATGTTAGTGCCAACCAGAAGGATTGGGCCAAGCTGCTGGACACCGCCCAATTCTCTTACAACTTGCAGCGAAGTGAGGCAACGGGAAGGAGTCCTTTCGAGTTAGCGACGGGGCAGCAGCCGAATACGCCCCAATCCTTGCCCGTCGATGTCGGTTTCCAGAGTCCAGGTGCTTATAACATGGCAAAAGCCTGGGAGGAACAAGTCGAGCTTGCACGGTCGTATCTTGACAAAGCAGCCCGAAAGATGAAGAAGTTTACTGATCGCAAGCGACGTTTGGTGGATTATCACATTGGGGATCGAGTTATGGTGAAACTCAACCCAAGAAAATTTAAGTCGTTGCGAAGTGTGAATAAAAATTTTGATTCGCAAATATGAGGGACCATTCGAGATTACTTCCAAGGGTGGCAAGATTTCGTATCGGGTTGACATGCATCATAACTTGAAGATTCACCCTGTCTTCCATGCTAGCCAAATGAAGCCTTATTTCAAAGACAAGGAAGATAAAGAGTGGGGGAAGGGCGGGAGAGCCAGAATCTTCATTACACCGCCTACCATGGACAAGAAAATTGAAGCCATCATCGATCATCAACTTGTTCGGGGAAAGGACTGAAACAATTCTAATTCCCAGTTCCTAGTTCACTAGAAAGGGACAGCACAGGAGGAGGCTACTTGGGAAAAATACGAGGACTTGTGGCAGTTTCGCAACAAAGTCCACCAGTACTTGCAGTTGTGTGGCATCGGGGTCATCGCCAATTTAGACGGGGGAGCGTGTACCGACCCGCAAGGCGGTACATTAAAATCCAATGTTTTCAACTAGGAAACATCATCACATCAAAGATCGGAGGATCAAGAACCTAGCCAAACTCCCTCCAAACCTCCAACGAGCTTCGTGAACGACATTTTGAGGGTAGAAATGGCGTTTGAGCTCAACTTTGAACTGCTCCCAATCGTCAATACAGAAAACTCCCCTATCCATGTCTGCCTTCTCCGTCGCCACCACAACATGGTTGTATCCGTCAAATACATGGCTGTTGTTCTGATCTTGGCAGCTTCATTGTGCATGTCTACATACTCAAAATAGGCATCCATCTTCCATAAGAAATTCTCGACGTCTTGAGCAATCCTTTCCCCACGAAATTCGTTGGGTTTTGGAGCCTAAATACGGGTTTCACGAACAGTAATGGGAGAAGTGACCCCCGTCTCGGTAGACTCATCAACTTGCTGTCATAGCGCCTCCACCTCTCTTTGAAGGGAGAGATGGCCTCGTTGAGCTTGAGTTCAATGGTGGAAAAACCCTCTTTTTGGACATCCTCAAGCTCAACAAGGTTGTTCTTCAACTCGTCCAGCCCTTCAATGGCTACAGATTCGAGGGAACTGAGGTTGTTGTCAACCACAACAATCCTCCTATTTAAGGCTGACAACCCCACCTCAATTCCGACGGTTCTCTCATCGAGTTGGTTGTTTTCCGCACCTTCCTCTTCTTCAACAACAGATCTACCACCAAGAGAAGCGTTACAAGAGGGTTCTCTTACCTTGCTCTTGTTATGTTTCTTCGAAGGTTCTTTTCGAACTTCTGGCTCCTTTTCTTGGACAACATCTTCATTCCGTTGTGACTTCGACGTCATGCTTCAGCCGTTGCTCTGATACCACTTGTCACGGGGTCAAATTTTTCCACCTTGTGGGAGAGTAATGAAGTCTTGCACAGATCTTCTTACTCAGTCCAACCAAACACCCAAGGAACAATAAGTAAGACAGTCCACAAACAGCCGCAAACAACAAAGAAAGCAAGAAAGAAAGACAAGTGTTTGGGAGGCCAAGAAGCCAATTTTCAATATTATTCCAAGTCTTTACAAGAGGGAATATACAAAGTATGAGGTGCAAAGTAAAAGTTATTCTAAGTGATATTCTGTCTAACAACAATATACAAAGCTTCTAAGTAAGTTGAAAACGTTTGGCACCAACTCTCCAAGGAAAGGCTACATCTGGCAGTTTTTCCAAGGCTGAAAAATAGGCAGATTTGTCTTCTCTGCTTTACTGCCACTTGGCAGACTTGCTGCACAGATTTTTGTCTTCAAGCTCTTGGCTGGCCTGGTGAGCATGACAAGTTCATCCTTGCCTACAAGAAACCCCCATCGGTTGGGAGGGAGTTTGGCAAGGTTCTTGACCCTCCGATCTTTGATGTGATGCTGCTGCCTTGTTGAAAATATTGGATTTTAATGTATCGCCTTGCGGGGCGGTACAATATACAAAGTATGAGGTGCAAAGTAAAAGTTATTCTATGTGATATTCAGTCTAACAACAATATAAAAAGCTTTTAAGTAAGCTGAAAACGTTTGGCACCAACTCTCCAAGAAAAGGCTATATGTGGCGGTTTTTTCAAGGCTGAAAAATAGGCATATTTCTCTTCTCTGCTTTACTGCCACTTGGCAGACTTGCTGAACAGATTTTTGTCTTCAAGCTCTTGGCTGGCCTGGTGAGCATGGCAAGTTCATCCTTGCCTACAACAAACCCCTATCGGTTGGGAGGGAGTTTGGCAAGGTTCATGACCCTCCGATCCTTGATGTGATGTTGCTGCCTTGTTGACAACGTCGGATTTTAATGTACCGCTTTGCGGCGCGGTACACGCTCCCCCGTCTGAATTGGCGACAACCCAGATGCCACACAACTGCAAATACTAGTGGACTTTGTTGTGAAACTGCTAAAAGTCCTCGTATTTTTCCCAAGTAGCCTCCTCCGGTGCTGTCCCTTTCTAGTGAACTAGGAACTTGGAACTAGAGTTGTTCCTGCCTTTTCCCCGAACAAGTTGATGATTGATGATGGCTTCAATTTCCTTGTCGATGGTAGGCGGTGTAATGAAGATTCTGGCTCTCCCGACCTGCCCCCTCTCTTTATCTTCCCTGTCTTCGAAATAAGGCTTCAATTAGCTAGCATGAAAGACGGGGTGAATCTTCAAGTGATGAGGCATGTCAACCTGATACGAAATTTGGCTAGCCTTGGCAGTAGTCTCGAATGGTCCCTCATATTTGCGGATCAAATTTTGATTCACACTTCGCAACGACTTAAATTGCCTTGGGTTGAGTTTCACCATAACTCGATCCCCAATGTGATAATCCACCGGACATCATTTGCGATCAACAAACTTCTTCATCATCCGGGCTACTTTGTCAAGATACAACCGTGCAAGGTCAACTTTTTCCTCCCAGGCTTTCGCCATCTGATAAGCACTCGGACTCTTGATACATACCTCCTCCATTCGGGACTATGTTAAGGAATTCACGAAGTTAACACTTCAAATTCCTAGTCTGACCAATGAGGACTTGCTATTTTATTTTCTAGATGAACTTGAAAACTGGGCCAAGCAAGAGCTTCAACGGCGTCAAGTCAGCGACGTTGATGAGGCGATAGTGGTGGCAGAATCGCTCAACAATTTCCAAGCTGAAGCGGCAAAGGGGAGGGATAACCGGAGCAAAACTATTCCTCCCAAGGTTGACAACAATAGGGGCAGAAGAAGACAGAATCCAAACAGAGGCAGCGACACAAGGATCAACACTCGTGATCAACCTTCCAATTTCTGCAAGTATTATGAGGACCGCAAGAGGGGTGCTCCTCAGCGGGAAGGTTGTCACATTTTTGGGGAGACAACCCATGCTGCTCGTTATTGCCTGTCCTTGAGAAAACTGAGCGCTATGGTGGCTGCCAAAAAGCAGCTAGAGAAGGCTTCAATGCAAATCGGAAGTTTTGCCGGGGAGCAACGAGGGCAGAGTAGCGGGTCATATAAGGGCAAGAACGTTGTTGTTGTCATGTTCAATCACATGGCGTTGATCAACCATATTTCTATTGCTGCTTTGGCTCCCAAACCGGCTAGTATCAAGCTGAGAGAATCACTGTTCGTTGGTGCCAAGTTGAATGGCAAAAATGTGCACATTATGGTGGACACCGGTGCAACACATAATTTCATGAAGGAGCTGAAGGCCAAGGAGCTCGGCCTTAATTATGTTGCCAACAATACCAAACTGAAGACAGTTAATGCCACTCCCACTTGAATCCACGGCATTGCTCCTAATGTCCCCATTGATTTAGGAGAGTGGACAGGGCAGACTAATTTCACCATTGCTCCCATGGATGTGTTTGATGTAATCTTGGGGCTAGATTTCTGGTATGAAGTTAACACATTTATCTCCCCACGTCACAATCAGCTGCACATCAGGGACACCTGAGGTTCATGCGTGGTACCCCTTATTCGGGTACCACAAAATGGGATGCAACTAACGGTAATGCAGCTCATTGGTTGACGAGATTAAAGAGGGCTTACAACATGATCCAATAGCCAAACAACTCTTTGCCTTAGCCCAACAAGGCAAGACAAAGATGTTTTTGGAAGAAGGTGGCCTGCTCTACACAACGGGCAGGCGTGTGTTTGTTCCCAAGTGGGCTAACCTTCGGCGTACGTTGAATAAGAAGGGCCATGATTCTACTTCGGGTGGTCACCTAGGGAAGAAGAGGACCTTAGTATTGATAGAGGCCTTTTACTATTGGCCTCGGATGCGTGACGACGTCGAGGCATATGTGCAAACTTTCCTCATTTGTCAACAAGACAAGGTTGAGACAAAGTTGTCGGGAGGTTTGCTGGAGCCGCTGCCCATTACCGAAAAGCATTGGGACAGTGTCACAACTGACTTCATCACTTGCTTTTCGAACTCAAAAGGGTTTGGAACGATAATGATTGTGTTGGATCGCTTCTCCAAATATGCGACGTCACTGCCACGACGGCGAACTGCAAGGCAAAAGAGGCTGCCCGGATCTTTTTGCGTGTTGTCGTTAAGTAGTGGGGCATCCCTAAGCATATCATCAGTGATAGGGATCCTCGATTTACTGCACTTTTCGACCAGCTTTCACCCTCAAACAGATGGGCAGACTGAGCGGATCAACGCACTGTTGGAGTGCTACTTGCAGCACTATGTTAGTGCCAACCAGAAGCATTGGGCCAAGTTGCTGTACATCGCCCAATTCTCTTAAAACTTGCAGCGAAGTGAGCCAACGGGAAGGAGTCCTTTCGAGTTAGCGACGGGGCAGCAGCCGAAGATGAACCAGGGAAATTGATCTGGGACAACCAGTTGCATTGCACATGCTTCAAATTTTGGTGTTTCATTAAATAAAGAGCTGTTTAGAAATAGATTATAGTTTTACTCAACAAAAAATTGATGTTTCATCCACTCAAATGATTATATGGAAAAAATTCTTAGAAAATTATTATCTGGCTCCATATTGTCAAAACAAGTTTTTCTTCAACTTGAGCGATAGAGTTAAAATATTCTACATTTATAGTCAAGAACTTGTAAATATATGAATATAGAATCTTCAAATTGTAGATTTAGCTAAAGTGCAATTAGTAGACAAGAGACACAAACTGTCATTGTTAACGTTGTAGAACTTAGAGATATTCATGTTTCTTTGTTAAAGAGTATTAATAATAATCAGAATGTGTTATTTGAGAAATTCCATACATTTACGTTGCTAATCATATATAAATCAGAATGTATTTATAGAAGACCTTTATACGCTGCTTATCGTGTATAGATCAGAATGATCAGAATCCTTAAAATAACATTATGTTTAAGTACTCTTAAGCCATTGTGTAGTTTCTTCATACAAGAGCTTAAAGTGTTATGGAATGAAAAAGGAGGGAACATCTGTATTTATACACAAGATTTTTTCCACACCGACGTTAGTGATAGACAATAGAGCAAGCTTCAACGATAAAATTATACGAGAGTAGCTTGCCCCCTGTGAAGTTAGTTCTACCATTGTTCAAGCTTTGTGAGAATGCCATAATAAGTTTAATGTTTTAGAATCATTTGGTAGAATATAAAATAGTATCAAATATGATATATTACTAATAATGAAATTAGATATGCTAAATATGTAATGTATTTGTTGGTGGGGACTTGTAAACGTACATATGTGAGGGAGGTGGAGGAGACTTGTATACGTATTTAGGTAATGAAGGAGGTGGTGACTTGTATATGTACTTTAGTGATTGAGGTTATAGGGACTTGTAGACATATTTAGATGATGAATAAGGTGGTGACATGTACACGTAATTAGGTGTTGGAGGAGGTGGTTACTTGTACAAGTACTTTGGTGATGGAGGTGAAGCGATTTGGGTTAGTATGCGAGATGATTTGGGCGAGTTTTCGAGCTCTCTAAGTAAAGAAAATCAATTAGGCGTGAATTGATTGTGTTGATATTGAGAGCGAATTAGTAAACCCACAGTAAAGAAAGATAGAGTAATTTGACTTTCTTACTTGTAATTTAGGAGAAGGGATAATGAAAATAAGGAAAAAGATTAATTCTAAGGAAAAAAGATTTGTTGATAGTAAATTTCAGTATGTTTAAAATTTAAAATTTTGTGGGGGAGATAATTGTCAACTTTCTAAATCTATCAGTAATGGTAGATGTGAAAAGTCACGGGAATGGAGGTGATGAACAAGACTAGACGAGTATTAGTAATAATATTATTATTAATAATAATAATAATAATAATAATAAAAACGTCTTGAATGAGAATCGACATACATTTACGCTGATAATACCGTAAAATAACATTTTGTTTTACAAACTATTTGCTAATTACTTCAACAACAAATATGTATTTACCAGTTACTGAAAAAGAAACAGGGGAGGGGGAAAGCAATCATATAGACAACTAAAGATATTATCTTTCTAAGTTGAGAATATAAAAAATAATTGCATACCAAAACTGCAAAACTATTAAAATTTACGCATTTAACTCTTTTTATGCTAAAGCGTATACTGTAAAACTAATAAGTTTGATATCAGTGTGCAACATACAATACTTAAAAAAACTACACAATGGCTTAAGTAAAGAAACACTCATCCCTAAACTATAACAGGTGTAAGATCTTTTCCATAATTGGAAAGAGTAGAATTAAAGCTTTCCTACAAAGAAGGACAAATTACAATTAAGATTACAAAACTACCTTGAAGTACGAAAAGATTAACACATTATACAAGGATCAGTTTTAGATATTCAACTAATGAATATAGGGAAAAAGTTTTATATATTCAATTGATAATGAAGATTTTGTGTTAGACCAAATGTGGCTTGTACTATTAACTTTGGTGCTCCTCTTTTGTGATAATACATATTTGTTCACTTTACTTGTTCATATTAGATGTTGCATGTCCTTTTATGATAAATACTTGCCAACTCACCATTAAAAGTGACAATCTGTTTAGTCAGAGGTCCGCGGAAATCATCATTCAGTCTGTGTTCCAAAATTAAAATAAAACACACTAGTGACACACCACATCCAGGGAGTAAGTGGATCGAGAAAAGCTTAATCATTAGAATTTTGCTCATTAACTGGCGCAACTACAACTAACCAGGTTCAATGTACAGTTAAGTGAATTATTCTTTAAGATTGTTAATTACTACTTATTTTGGTATTTATAAATTTTGTATTTTTATTATATTTGTGTAGATGGATTGTAGTTGGATGTATGAATATACCAATTTTGGTTGAATGGAGATACGACCTGGGGCAGAATTTTGAGAGGACCTCAAAATTCATAAGAAGAAGAATATTCCCAATAAGTCAAAATCAAAGATCACTTTAGAGTTGCAACTGGGGCAGAATTTTTGAGATTCACTAAAAAATTCAACGAAAAACTAAAAAAAGTTCAAAAGTTTTTTTATTTTAAAATAGAGGCAGAATTTTTTAGGGAAGTCCTCAAAATTTACATCAAAATGACGTTTTGAGATTAAAAGGTCTTGTGAACCAGACGTCACATGAACATCAGATGGCAAGGCAAAGCGAACATGAATCAATCTCTCAAAACTAAGAATTTTTCTAAGGATGCTGGAATAATAAAATTGCAAGGTTTCGTTTGACCCACAACGGCCTCATCATAACTCAGATGATATCTCTTTCTCATATTTTAAAGTTCTTTCTTTTCAATTTATTGTGATTTAAACATTCTTAATTTTACAGATGGGATAGCTTGGCATGATGGCAAAGACTATAAGACGTTATCCAGAACAATATAAATCTCATTAGAATTGAAGTAATTCCAAAATGTATTTTCAATTTTTGAAGAACCAATCTAGACATTAACCAAATATGGGATGCGCGCTAGACATTATCCATAGATCTTATTTTGAAGGACTCTCGACACCAAGGATCCAATCTAATAAGCTGGATCTTAACCCAATTTTACATTGACAAATATAGTCCTTCGTTGTTTCAAATCTCTCGTCGTTTTTATTGAAAAT
This sequence comes from Solanum lycopersicum, assembly GCF_036512215.1. NCBI lineage: Eukaryota > Viridiplantae > Streptophyta > Magnoliopsida > Solanales > Solanaceae > Solanum > Solanum lycopersicum. The sequence goes on from NC_090805.1 coordinate 30,154,107, forward strand.
CTTATGTTCTTCAAGAACTTTTTTAAATTTTTAGGTTTAAACTATGTCACACCTGATTTCTTATTCCAGCAAGATACGTAGGCAATCCTATATAAGTATTCGATCTTCCTACTATTTCAAACTATAGACCTCAGACGAAAGTCATGCATGTTTATGAATCACTCATTTTTCGTTTCATGCAAAATATTCTAATCATGCATCATTGGACCAAAATAGGGGCAACTTTTTATATATAGTTCAAAGTTCTCAAAATCTCCATTCAACTTCAAATTTCAAAGATATCCTTCATCGAATCAGAATTATCTTTACAAGATATTTTAGATTTAAAGTAGGGACACATCCAATGTGAGATTCCTTACCGGTCATTAGCGTCTCCTTTCAATGTAATATGTTCTCAAACTGTTCTTCAAGAATCTTGCGTTTCTATGGTTACCAGATCGTCGTGACACATAAAAAGTCTTGAAATTTATTCATCTCTTTATTTTTAACTAAAACATTTTGTATTAGCGCAGGGGCGATAATGTTTTAATGACAACAAGAGATATTATCAGCTTCAAAAACTACAATAAGCTAATCAATTAACTATTTTATAACCATACTCCCTGTTTTGAGATTTGTTCTTTATCATAGAATATTATATCGTAGTGCTACTTCCTTCAATGTGACAATCAAATTATTATCGGAGAGTCACTTCCTTCAATGTGACACACTAAATTATTATTAAAGAGTCACTTCCTTCAACATGACACGTTAAATTACTTTGGAGTGTCACGTCCTTGAACGCGAGACAATATATTATTAGAGCGTCACTTCATTCAAAGTGACACATTAAATTATTATTGGAGAGTAATTTCCTTCAACATGAAAGGTAAAATTATTATTGGAGAGTTACTTCCTTCAATGTAACACGTTATATTATTGGAGCGTCACTTCCACCACAATCAAACCATATCCCTATCCAAAGGCATGTGGGTATTTTTTTGGTTTAACAGTTTTAGTTTTACCTTTGGTAAAAATTTCAGCTCTCATCAAAGGAAAATTTTCAAAATTTGAGTGACAAGACACCTAGATTCTTCGAAGTTATGTCCGTCTAAGTTATTAAATATGGGTTTGAAGGGCCCCATATTTAGAAGAGAGATGTTTGCAAGCCTCTTTTCCGCTCTCAATTAATTTGTCACTCAACCTTAAACAAAAGGTTAAATCTGCAAAATAGATTTACTTTTCAACCGATTGAGTTGAACTAAAATAGTCTAATTGCCAAAGTTTTAGGTATATGTAGGCGGAATTAATGTGTAAAACTCGATTCTACTTCAACAATTCTGTCATCATTCCGTTCTCGAGATTTTTGGTCTCTCCATACTTCGTAATCGAAATAGCTTTTGCATTCTTTCAAAATTTTGCATAAAATCAATGGTTTCGAACTACTAGTGGCCTGAATTCTCATGTAAACTGAGATAAGTAGGAAACCCAATACCATGGTCAGGTAATCCTTCCTCAAAAATCCTTACTGTTTGCCGTTACAAAGAGATAAATTAGTGGTTGGACAAAATTGGATTTGTCAATTTTTTTCGCATTTATCTCTTTCATCAATCCTAAGCGAATGAGGAGAAGTTTTGACATCCAAATTTTAGTTAATTTTCAAGCTTCTCAAATATTTATGAATTTGAAATAGTTATTTTTGTTATTTAAAATACTTTGAAAATTACTTTCAATGCACTTTTTCCATTTTTCATATAGATTACATAATACTTAAAATATAGACATTTTTTTATAACTTTCAATTTGAATAAATATTTAGAAGGTCATTTTACTAAAATTGTGTAAGACCCCGAAAATGAGATAAGGTTTCTAGATCCTAACATGTTTTTCTTAAAGTTCTAATGTACTAAATATGATTAAAATATAGTATATAGGCAGCAGCTACAATATTAAAGGTATTGGAAGTCGAACGTGAAGGGACGACTAAGATGTTCAACGAATAAGTCACCTAGATGCCTAATATGTAGTTCTACGTTTTTATGGGTGTTTCATGATGTTATAATGTTCTAAAATGTCTTATTAAATTTTTTAGAGGCAGTGTGCAAATTTAAAGTGATTTGGAAGTCGAACGTCAAGGGACGACCAAGACGTTCGACAACTAGTCGCTTATGTGCTTCATGTGTCTATGCATGCTTAAGTCTGTACAAAATGAGCCTAATAGATATTTAAATGGTTTTAAAGGATTTTTAATGTTTTTAGATAAACTTTCGTGAAGTTTGGAGGTCAAACACCCATGAACGTCCAAGGCGTTCGAAAGGTAGCCCCTAAGACGTTCATCGTATGTAATATTTTGGCCAAGGCTATTTGGATGTTTTACAGGTATTTTTTTATTAAATTTAAGTGAAAGGTGTATAACTTGTTAAGGTTCGTAATAAAGTTGTAAACGCCCTGGTACGACTCCTAAAGGGCCCCACAAGAGGGCCTAAAAAAGTACCCAAAGCTGCCTAAGACACTGTTCTGGCAGTGTCGATTGACGGACCCGAAGAACGGATCGTGGGGCCACCAGCGGTCCATCGAGAAGGTATTATCGAGGGATACATGCCTTGGGAAAGTCTTAAGAAAATTTTGGCTAAGTTTCAGGCGACGGAGGCCTGACATGGCCTATGGTGTCTGGGACGCCCCATTACTACATTCGTTGCGAGTGGCCTGCAACTGGTAGCCTGCGTCTGTTTTATTAAAGGGGGGAATGGGAAATTCACCCTATGTCTTAAACTTATTATTAAGGGGTTATTTAAGTGATTGTGGGTGCATATAAGTCATCAAAACATGATCACCTTATTCTAGAATCCTCTCACAAGATTAAAACCTTTCCCTCAAAAAATGTTATCTCTAAAACCACCATTGTTGGTGAAACTCAAGAACACATTAAAGCTGGGTTTTCTATGGATGAATCATCAAGTTTATGATGTTTTCAAACAATAAAAGTAATGGTGATCTTCGTCTCTAGGTATATTTTCATCTAGAGAGCCATTCTCAATGTTTTTCAAAGAAATCTTATGATCAAGTTTCCAATCTTCCCATCTATCCATGGGTTCTTACTCAAAACGTTTTTAATGATTAAATCATGATGAATTAAAATTTCATACAATTATTTGAACGTGATTTCACTCCAATTGCATTATGAACCCATGTTCCTTCTAAAATTGGTTTAGCTCTTTCATGGGCTTTGTGATTATGGCTTGTTCTTTATTAAATGGTGATTCTCTTACGTAGAATTGCTTGTGTTTATTGTTATTTACGTTAATTGATGGTTAATTAATCATGATCAGTACATGATGATAAATATATGAAGATTTGAAAATGAATAGCCTGTGTTTCCACATGTTATCTTGAAGTTGATTGGGAGATCGTTTGTGTAAGGTTGTGATTATATTTGAACTGTTGTAGCTATTGTTTTAGGGTTATATAATGGATGAATTTTGCTGGTATTAATACTTAATTAACAATCTAATAAAGGCTTGAATGAATTGATCTAGATTCCTTTAGGCTATGAAGTAAAAAAGTTAAGTGTGTGATGGATCTTGTGTTGTCGTTATATAGAGCATGGTTTCTTCTTGATTTATTAATGAATTATGTAATGCCTAATGAGTGTATTTTTGATAAAATATGAATGATTATTAGAGACTTAGAGAATTCATGGTATTGGTAAAGTTTTCTATACTCTAGCAAATCGATAAGCCTAAATGCCTATGTTGTAACCTTAATCTTGAGGGTATGTAATTATGGTTTAAATATGGTGAAATGTAGGTTTATATAATGCCTTAGACTCATAATATGTATTAAATATGATATAAATTAATTCAAGGTAAATGAGTTAATGATCTATGTTATTCTACTTTCCTAGTATGTTGATGTGTTGTATTATGCTATAGTATAATCTTGTAGCGACTTGTACATGGTTTCTTATATGTTTGAAGTAAATTTATCTAGTTCCACATAATTTTTTTATTGATGAATAATGTGTATTTATCAATGATGATCAAAGGGAGAGAAATTGGTAAGAATGCTTCTTCTCTCTACTTTTCTACTTCTCTACTTCTTTATAGAAATGTTGATAAAGTCTTGTATGACATTGTGTGGTATGATCCACTTATGGTGGAGGTTTTTATTTAGTTTTAAATATATATGTGTTGACCATGGACTTCAAGGAAAATTAATGAATAAATGATTTATAGATTTAGATGATCACCTTATGATGTAATGCTGCCTATCGTCCTATCTAGTTGTAATCTAGGTTGTGTGCCTATTGTATGATCACGCGTATATTCATGATAGGGTATCATATAGATGCTTCCATTTATGTGTTTAAATTTTTAGAGCCCCTACCCATGTACCCCTTATATGAAAATGTAAATAGCTAAAGTTAGGAGCTTTGTTATAATGTTTACATTGTCTTGCCTCCTATGCTATTATGTGTTGTGTGGTATACTCTTGGAAGTATAATGTTGTCTGATAGGCTGGCTGCCTCAAATAATAATTGTTAGGCAATATGTGATCATGTTAACCAATGTACACAAACTCTCACTTACATGCATGTAACAAGTAGTATAGGTTATGCTATCTAACCGAAAGGTTGTTCTCATATTAACTAATGTCTACTACTATTCATGTTTAGTATATGTATGTGAAGTATGTTATGTATTCCTTGCTAGGATGACTTTATAGATGTACTAGTATGGGCAAGGGTATGGACCTTGTCTATACATTGCACATGTATATCTCGATAGGATAGTTTCTATGTTTGGTTTCCATGTATATGAAAGATGACATTATCAATATGTTATGAATATGACTTATATGTTATGATGTTTAAGTATATTCTATGATGGAAGTGTGAATGTGCATAGTATCTTGGAATGTTGATATGAATGGATTGCTCATATAGGTACACATAAAGACTTATGCATTGATATATGAACATGTGATACATTAGGTGTTATGTGAAAGGTTCGCTCACATCTACGTATACACACACACATGTATGAAGTTCTAGTCAAGAAAGGGGCCTTAAATTGTTTACTCATGCGTACCCTAAACTAGATGATGCTTTACATATGCTATGTTCATGTGAATGGATTCTTTACATGATTTAGGTTGATGAACTTCCATATATGACCTATGAGTTATGCATATGAGGTGATGACTCTCCTAAACTTATGATTTATAAAGTAAAATATAATAAATGTTTTCAACAAAAGGAACTTATCTTCGCACTGAGTAAACTTGTAGATGAGGGGGTGACCCTTCACAAACAGGGAAGGTAGGGTTCACTACGATGCTCATGTGAGGGAGTGATACTTTCCCAAATAGGGGAAGTAGGGTTCACTAAGGTTTTCATAGGGTGAATAGCTTCATGACCCAACATAGGGTGTATAGTTGATAGTTCCATGATTCCCCCGATTTTGCATAAACTATGTTGTCACCATAGGATACTAGATAGTGGATCCACTTAGAAAGCTATGTTTATGATGGGTTCTACTTTGGCCGATTAAAAAATGTTTATCGGTGTGGGGTTTCATGACACCGGATTCCATGTCTAGCATCACATGGTCTATGTCGGTGAAGGCTATATTTTCCCTAAAGTAAAATGTACAATGGAAATTAAATCACTAGGACCCTAAATAGAATTACTTAAGGGAGGTTAATTAGGATAGGTGGAAGTAATGAACTCATCTAGAAATTGCACAAGTAGCTTCTTAGGAAGTTCTAGGAAGGTGTTCTAATGCGTGTCACTATGTATGTGTTCTCTATGCATTAAATTGTAGTATTTGTCTACTTGTTATGAAGATGTGCATGATATGCGTGTTTATGCATGATGTTGATCTTGTTGATTATATGATGAAGGTCTTGACTTAACTATGTCTATGTTGTATTATACTTCTATGATGGTATGTGTTTTCTTATGTAGATGATATGTGTGATTATCCTAGTGGTCCTAAGGTGATACATTACACTAAGTATCCCTAAAAGATTACTTGGGAGACTAATGAATTAGAAGGAATGGTTCACTGTAAAGAGGAATGAGCTCACTGTTAAGTGACCTCAAATTGGAATTAAATTATATATGTGTTTTCTATAATTTTTGGCTTTTGATTATGTTTCTATGAAGTATGAAAATGATATATATATTATTGATAAAGGTTTTATGATTATTTACTCAAAATGGCAAGAAGTATGATTTCAAAGAAAATGTCCCTTTTAAATGCATGTTTTTTCATGGTTGCCATACTTAGTACATTCTTGTGCTAATCCCATTCTTTTCTACTTTTAAGACAAACTGTAGGTTATGGATGCTTAAAGGATGTCTTGAAGATTGAAGAGCTTGATAGGTGATTTGCCAAGCTCAAGGATAGGAATCCTTAAGTCCAAGGATATCTTCATGTGTACCTATTTTAATGTCTACTAAATATTGTATAGTTTGTATTATGTCTTAAGGGTCGTGTCCGTAATGTACTCCAAAGTTATTGAGTCTAAGATGGAAAAGAGAATTAGAGTCTATATATGTATTATGACTTATATTTTATATGTATATGATGTAAAGTTTCTAGCATATGATGTGCTATGAAAAGTTTTAAATTTTCCGCTAAATTTACTATGTTGATGCGATGAATGATAACCTATGGGCTTGTATAAGACCTCCAAGAGGTCAAGTACGCCGTGTTACTTCTAGGGGGTGCCCCCGGATGTGACAAAGTTGGTGTCAGAGGACCAGAATTATAAAGCGATCTTAGGTCCAAGAAGTCTTAGATTGCCATGTCTACTAAAGTCTTATATCATGGGTGGTGAGTCCTGACAAATCAAATAGTACGAGAGGCTATAGGACGATGTAGTTTCCCTTCTTCATCGTTCTCACGTCATGCCATAAAATTTAGATGTGATTTCTTGGATGAGATCACTCTATGCTTGAGGGATAAAAGGTGAGTTTAAAATGCTTAGGTTTTTTTTATGGTTTGAATGAGTATGTGTGAAGGTGATACTTGTCCTTATTTGATGTTGTATAAACTAACTAAGGCGACTTGAAGGGTTAACTAGACTTAGATACGGGTATGGGACTCTACCTATGTCTTGCACTAGTTTGCCTTACTGGGGACCTTAGGAGGATAATATTATGTATGTGTATGATGATAAATGTAAATGTCCTTATGTGATGATCTCTATGCTTATAAATATGTAAATAGAGTAGTGTGCTAAAAATATGGATTTATGCATGCATGATGGTTATAGATGAGTGGAGTATGGTGCTAATTGTAGTTCTTGTTGGGTTACTTGATTTAGTAGGGTTATGGGGCTTTATTTAATCATTGAACATGTTAACTCTATGGGGATTATGATTGGTTATCATCTTACTATGTAAGAAATATCTCTTATTGGATGATGTGATGCCAATTATGGCAATATATGAAATCTATGTGAAATAGCAAGATATTTCTACTAATGTATGTCCTGATATAGTTAAAGCATGCTAGAAGTTATGGTGGTTAAGTGAATACTCTTAGATTGTTGTATCCCTATATGGTTTTATATGATGGTAGCTAAATACTAGGAATTAAACTTGAAATGTTTAATAAGTATCGATGGAACCATGTTATCCTATGAATGTATGTGATTAAAAGTGTGCATTGTCTCCTTTTGTATATAAGAGATACTTGATAAGTTGCTAGTGTAAATTGGAGTCCTTTGTAGAGACTTGATCCTAGTTGTAAAGATAGTATGCATTCTTATCAAGGATAAGTTGGTAAAGCTTTGTATCTTATATTGATATGCTTTTCACCTCAATTTTCTAAAAGTTGCATTTGTCGATATTTGGAAGTATGCTCACTATAAAGACTAGGCAACTTATTGTAACATGTTGGGAGAACTAACTAAATTGTCCTTCGATTGGATATTGTAGAAATATGTGTAGAATTGATGTACATGAACATGATAATGAATGTGAAAAGGAGTTTTTCTACTTGGAAATAAAGAATGAGAGTCTTATGACATGTTGAGTCGTACAGTTATTTCTAAACGTCTCCTTGTGGTATGAACCTCCTTGTTTTTTTCCTCAAAGGATCTATGACCTTAGTGTGGATTGCATTGCAGGAAGACCTTATGTGAATTGAATAGTATGATCAAAATTGATGATTGAGGTTTACTTGCCTAAAATGATAAGATTTTGAATGCCTTAGTGTTGCTAAATTGAATTAATGAAAATTCACTCTAAAATAGTAATCACTTTAAGTGATGAAAATGAAGGTTGTGTAGTTAAGATCCTATATAGGTTGGGTTAGGTTGCTCTTAATTGGTTCTACCTTAAGTGTGGGATGGTGTTTGAGTAGTGAGGTTGCCGAAATTGTCTACAATTGTCCTTCTATTCTTACTTGAATTGGAAAATAATGAATTCTTAATAAGCTTGGTCAGGAATATAGTCTTGCATAAAGTGTGAATTGCATGACCTTTATATAATTGGTATGAATTGATTGACATCATCTTGGAGACATGGTGAATTTTTCAAAGAACATGAAGGGAAATTTTTGATAAAGTCCATGTCTTGCATTTTTATATGCTAATTGTTAATTTTAGTTTATGAGATGAGGTAATAGTCACTTGTGAGGTAAAATGTTAAGCCTTAAAATGAAAATTTGAGTCTCTTTAAAATGAATTATGTTGAGTCTATTGAAAACTATGTGGCTTATATTATTTGGAATGCATAATTGTAGGCTCATTCATGAAAAGTGAAAGTATGTTTAGCTAAGTGTCCATGTGGGTGCCTATAATTTGTGTTATTTTTTCAAAAATGAGGCTTACTAAGGGTGAGTATTATGTTAAGAAAAGAAATTTGTGCAATGGCTTCCTATTTTGTTGAGATGTACTAGGTGTGACTTGCCACTTAGACTTCACTAGGAAGGAACCATAAGGATGTCTTGGTTAATAGTTGAGAATTTCTCATTTTTTTAATGAAATTTGACTTTGTACTTGCTAAGGTGTGAAACACATTATACATGTAGGTCTGTTGAGGAGAAGAACATTCCTCTATGTACACCACTAAGTATGGTATGATTGAGTATGACCCTTATGGAACTAGGTCTAACTAATGAAGATCTTTATGATTTAAGTAGATAAAGGTTATGTGAGTTGAAGTATGAGTGCTTAAATAACTTTTGAGTATGGGTTATGATATGCCTATGAGTAGCTTTTCAAGATTTTGTTGTAATTAATTAAGATATAATGATCATGTTATGATTAGGAGAGGGATGTTCTCCTATGAACATGAAAAGGTCCTTTTTGTTTGATACATTAAAGAGTGAGTGAGTAATGGTTTTTCTTGCTTGTATGCATTGAATGCTAAAATGACTTTATGATGTTATTAATGTTTTGATCTTCTCTTATATGCATCGAAGTCCTTGCTATGATTAAAGAGCCCTAAGTGTCATTCGAGGACGAATGTTCCCAAGTGGGGGATATTGTAAGACCCCAAAAATGAGGTAAGGTGTCCAGATACTAACATGTTTTTCTTAAAGTTATAACGTCCTAAATATTCTTAATAGGTAGTAGATAAAATATTAGAGGTATTGGAAGTCCAACGTTATGAGACGACTAAGACGTTTGACGACTAATTAACCTAGATGCTTAGTATGTGGTTCCATGTGTTTTGTAAAATTTTTTATTATATGATTTAGAGGCAATGTGCAGAGTGTGAAGTGATTTGGAAGTCAAACGTCAAGGGACAATCAAGACGTTCAACGACTAGTCGCTTATGTGCTTTATATGTCTATGCATGCTTATATCTGTATGAAATGATACTAATAGGTCTTGAAATGGTTTAAAATAATGTTTAATGTTTTTATATGAAGTTTCGTGAAGTTTGGAGGTCAAACGCCCAATAATGTCCAAGGCTTTCGAAAGATAGCCCCTAAGACGTTCATCATATGTCATGTTCGGGCCAGGGATGGTTGGACATCTTATAGGTGTTCTTTCTGGATGAAATTTATGTGGAAGGTCTATAACTTGATAAGGATAAAAGATGCCTAAGACACTGCCACTGACGGATCCAACGACGGATTGAAGGGCCACCAATGGTGCGTTGAGCAGGTCTCATCGAGGGATACATGCCTTGGTAAGGTCTTAGTCCAATTTTTGTTAAGTGTCAGGCTACAGAGGCATGGCATGGCCCGTCGTGGCTTTGACGCCCCGTCACTGCCTCTGTCGTGGGTAGCCTGCAACTAGCAGCCTGCGTCTGTTTCATTAAAGGGGTGAATGAGAAATTCACGCCACGTCTTAACCTAATTATTAAGGGGTTATTTATGTGATTGTGGGTGTATATAAGTCATCAAAACCTCTCAAAAGATTGAAACCTTTCCCTCCAAAAATATTCTCTCTAAAACCACCATTGTTGGTAAAGCTCAAGAATAGATTCAAGATGGGTTTTCTATGGATGAATCATCAAGTTTAAGAGGTTTTCAACTAATCAAAGGTATGGTGATCTTCATCTCTATTTACCTTTTCATCTAGAGAGCCATTCTCAATGTTTTTTAAACAAATCTTAGGATCAAGTTTCCAATCTTTAAATCTAGCAATGGGTTCTTTATCAAAATGTTTTTAATCACTAAATCATGATGAATTAAAGTTAATGCAATTATTTGAAAGTGATGTCACTCCATTTGCATGATGAACCCATGTTCCTTCAAAAATTGGTTTCGCTTTTTCATGGGCTTTGTGTTTATGGCTTGTTCTTGATTAAATGGTGATTCTCTTACGTTAAATTTCTTGTGTTTATTGTTATTTAAATTAATCGATGGTTAATTGATAATTATCTGTGCGTTATGATAAATATACCAAGATTTGAACATGAATAGCCTATGTTTCCACATGTTATCTTGAAGTCGATTGTGGGATCGTTTTTGTAAGTTTCTGATTTTGTATGAACTGCTCTAGAGATTGTTTTACGGTGATATAATGGATGAAATTTGTAGGTATAGATCCTTAATGAACAATCTAATAAAGTATTTCTCGAATTGATCTAGATTCCTTTAGGCTATGAAGTCAAAAAGCTAAGTGTGTGATGGATCTTGTGTTGTCGTTATATCAAGAATGGTTTCTTCTTCATTTCTTGCTGAATTAAATACTGCCAAATGAGTGTATTGTTGATAAAATATGAATGATTATTAGATCCTTGGAGAGTTCATGGTAATTTTAAAGTACTCTAGCAAATCGATAAGCCTAAATGCCTATATTGTAACCTTAAGCGTGAGGGTATGTAATAATTATTTCAATATGGTTTAATGTAGGTTTACCTACTGCCTTAGACTCATAACATCTATGCACGGGAAATTAGCTAATGATCTATGTTATTCTACTTTCCTAGTATGTTAATGTGTTGTATTATGCAATAGTATAATCTTGTAATGACTTGTAAATGGTTCCTTATATGTTTGAAGTACATTTAGCTAGTGACATATATGTGTTTTATTTGATGAATAAGGTGTATTGATCATTGATGATTAAAGGATGAGAAATTGGTAAGAATGCTTCTTCTTTCTACTCTTCTACTTTCCTACATCTTTATAGAAATGTTGATGAAGCCTTGTATGGCATTATGTGGTATGGTCCACTAATGGTGGGGATATTCACTTAATTGTCATTATATATGTGTTGACATGCAGTTGAAGTCAAATTGATGAATATATGATTTAGAGATTTAGATGATCACCTTATGATGTAATTGTGCCTATCTTCCTATCAAGTTGTGATCTAGGTTGTTTGGCTGTTATATGATCATGCGTATATTCATGTTAGGTTATTGTATAGGTGCTTACATTGATGTGTTAAAATTGAGAGCCCCTACCCATGTACCTCTTATATGAAAGTGTAAATAGCTAAAGTTAGGAGCCTTGGTTATAGTGTTTACATTGTCTTTCCTCCTATGCTATTATGTGTTGAGTGGTATGCTCGTTGAAATAAAATGTGGTCTAAGAGGTTGTCTTCCTCAAGGAGTAATTGATAGCCATTATGCGATCATGTTAACCAATGTACATACACTATCACTTACATGCATTTTACAAGTAGTATAGGTTATGGTGTCTAAATGAAAGGTTATTCTCATATTCACTAATATCTACTACTATGCATGTAAAGTATATGTATGTGAAGTATATTATGTAATCCTTTCTAGGATGACTTTATAGGTGTACTAGTAAGGGAAAGGGTATGGAACCTTGTCTATACATTGCACATGTGTATCTCGATAGGATAGTTTCTATGTTTGGTTTCCATGTATATGAAAGATGACATTATGAATATGTTATGAATATGACTTATATACTATGATGTTTAAGTATATGATATGATGAAGTGTTAACGTGCATAGTGTCTTGGAGTGTTGATATGAAAGGATTTCTCATATAGGTACACATATAGACTTATGCATTGATATACGGACATGTATGATATTTGGTGTTATGTGATAAGTTTGGTCTCATATATGTATACAGACACACACACATGTATGAAGATCTAGTAAAGATAGGGGCCTTGAGTGGTGTATTCATGTCTACCCTAAGCTAGATGATTCTTTACATATAATATGTTCACTTTACACAATTTAGGTTGATGAACATCCATCTATGACCTATGAGTTAAGCATACGAGGGGATGACTCTCCTAAACATATGATTTATAAATTAAAATATAATAAAAGTTTTCAATAAAGTGAACTTATCTTAGCACCAAGTGATCTTGTAGATCAGGGGGTGACACTTCACAAATAGGAAAGGTAGGGTTCACTATGGTTCTCATGTGAGGGAGAGGCACTTTCCCAAATAGGGGAAATAGGGTTCACTACGGTCTTCATGGTGTGGATAGAATCATGAACCAACATAGGGTTTAGAGTTGATATTTCCATGAATCCCCTAAGTTCCATAAACTATGTTACCTCCATAGGATACTAGCTAGGTTATCCACCTAGAGGGCTATGTTTATGATGGGTTCTACTTTGGCCGGTAGACCACCCTTTATCGGTGTGGGGTTTCATGACATGGTCTATGTCGGTTAAGGATATAGTTTTCATAATGTAAACTGGACAATGGAAGTTAAATGAATAGGACCCGAAATATAAATGACTTCAGGGAGGTAACTTAGGATAGATGGAAGTAATCAACCCATCTAGACATTGCACAAGTAGCGCCTTAGGAAGTTCTAGGAAGGTGTTCTAATTAATATTACTATGTATGTGTTCCCTATGCATGACATTGTAGTATTTGTCTACGTATTATGAATATGTGTATGATATGAGTCATTATGCATGATGTTGAACTTGTTGACTATATGATGAAGGTCTTGACTTAACTATGTCTATGTGGTATTCTAATTTTATGATGGATGTGTTGTCTTGTTATAGATGATTTGTATGATTATCGTTGTGATCCTAAGGTGATACATTGCAAAAAGTATTCCTAAAGGATTACTTGGGAGACTAATGAATTAAAAGGAATGGTTCACTGTAAAGAGGAATGAGCTCATTGTAAAGTGATATCAAATTGGACTTAAATTCTATATGTGTTTTTCTACAATGATTGGCCTTTGATTATGTTTCTATGAACTATGAAAATAATATATATGATATTAATAAAGGTTTTATGATTATTTACTCAAATAGGCAAGAAGTATGATTTGAAAAAAAATGTCCATTTTGAATGCATGTTTTTGCATGGTTGTTATACTTGGTACATTCTTGTGCTAGTCCCATTGTTCTCTACTTTTCACACGAAGTGTAGGTTATGGATGCTTAAAGGATTTCTTGATGGGTGAAGAGCTTGATAGGTGATTCCCGAGCTCAAGGATAGGAATCCTTAAGTCCAAGGATATCCTCATATATACCTTTGTAAAGTCTATTAAATATTCTATAGTTTGTATTATGTCTTAAGGGTTGTGTCCCTAATGTACTCCAAAGTTATTGGGTTTAAGATGGAAAAGAGAGTTAGAGTCTATATATGTATTATGAATTATATTTTAAATGTATATGAAGTAAAGTTTCTAGCATATGAGGTGCTATGAAAAATTTTAAGTTTTCCGCTAAATTCACTATGTCGATGCGATGAATGATAACTATGGGCTTCTATAAGACCTCCGAGAGGTCAAGTGCGATGTGTTACTTCTAATCGATGGCCCCCAGAAGTGACAAAGTGGAGTTCTAATTAAACATGCATTTTATTTCAATAAAAATGGTTAATTCACATACTGGTTTTTCACATCAAAATAATTGTTTTATATTGCTAGAGTTGAGAATCTTCACATTATTTAAGGTATGGTCAAACGACTAGGTCTTTCAACCAATGCCTATTTGGATTAAAAGAACAAACACATTCCCAAATTTTTGCCCCTTCAATTCCACTTTTCTCCTTCAATCGTTCATTAAAGCGTTCTAGGCACGAGCTCGATGCGCTAGAATATTCTCGGAAGGATACATCATGGTATTATCCTCTGATTTCATATAGTTGTTTTCTAATTTCTTTTAAAAAGGTACGACTTCATACACTAGCAAGTGGGCAATCCTTATCTACTCAAGGATTTTGAAATTTTCCCAACTCCCACATTGAGAATTATCCATTTTGGGGTTTTTTGGGTTTGTACATAAACATACCACATTCACTCTTCAACAGGGAGCACTTCTTTGAGAATGAAGAGCACCCATGTTTTGGGAGATTTTAGTTCATAGTTAAAGTTTCTATGTCATCTTGGTTGTCCTAGTCGCATTTTTGTGGTGAAGTTCGTTGCATCGAAACTCGATTTTCCGTTGCAGTCGACAACCAGTATCTTGGTCTCCTTTCCCTTGCATTTGATCCTCATCGAGTTAACCTTCTTTACGCTGACTGAAATGAGAAGCAACCTCAAAATACACGTGCAGTAACATTGCAACAACATAATGTCTATTTAGGGAGAAAATAAAAAATATAGCACTTCAAAAGTCCAATGATGAGTGCAATAGAAGGAAGTAGAAAGAAAAAAGGGACCATAAAATTCCCTTGTTATCCATATGTTTATTTTATTAAGTTACTTACTCTATATGTTTTGATGATTACTAACTTTTCAGCATCTTTTGTTAACTTGGATGAAACCTTGGGAAAGACTTCTATTTTGTTATACTTTTTTTTAGTATTTAAATTTTCAAAACCCCTTTTATTTAACGCAAACTTAAAATCTCTTAAATTAACTGTAGAATTATTTTGAATTCATGTTCATGAGATTAAGGTAAAGATTTAGCTCAAAATCATAACTCAGATAAGTTTTTAAGTTAAAGTATTTATTAAAGAAGATTTTCACATTATGTTTATATTTTTGCTAAAAATTTGCAAACTTTTAAATCTGGCAGTCAACCATGTGTAAGTGGATTCTCTAATATGACTAAACCCTTCTTTAGAAAAATAATGAACCCTTACCAAATTTGTTTTATTTAAAATGTTTTCATTCAAAAAAAATCATTTTAAATAATTTTCTTAATTTTCCCCCTAAAATTTAAGTGTCGACTCCTATAAGTGCCATTTTTTTCTAAAAGAAAATCAATAAATTTTAAAGTTACAACATGGTTCTGAAACATTAGTTTTTGACATCGGGTCGTAACAACGACGTTAATAAGACGCTTCTTGCGAGGTAATCAAAGTTTTAGTGTTTTAAATAATATGTGTGTTATTATTGCAACTGAAAGATAATGTGCAAGAAATTTTTGGCTTAAAGTGCAAGCTGTTAGGCTAGTACGATGTAGTTCGCCGAGCGAATAAAAAAAATTGAGTTCAGAGTTCTAGAATGTTTGGCACGAGACCTTGGTTATTAGGTAAGTTGTCGATGTGCTTTGGCGACCCTACATTCTCCGCTCTTCTACTCTCATACAAGCATTATACTTCAATGATTGATTCGACGATATTCTATAGCTCATTGGCGGGTAACCAACATGTTTGGCGATCGTCTTCTATCTACGCCGATTGACCCCTTGTCTAGAACTAACACAATAAAAATAAAGGCAAAATCTTGCTTGTTCGATGCGTATGTAGATCATTCAGCAACTTGCTTGTGTTATCGTCGACTAGGTGTTTAGTAAAATTCCTTATCATTTTGCTATGCATATTTACATGCCGGATTTTAATCAAATAGTTTTCTTTGATTATGTTATCTGTTAGTATTATTTTGACTACAATGTGGAAAGTGTTTAAAAAGTGAAGTTTGGTGATCAAACAAACAAGTTGGCAAACCGCCGAAAAAGTCAGTGACCCAACTCAATCTGTCGTTTGATCCTACCGAATTTGCATTTGAGTTTTGTAAAAAAGTAGCGAGCCAATGAAATTATTGGCGAAGAACCAACCATGTTAATGATCCCGATGTAGCTATCTATTTGGACTCCACGACAAGTGGATATCCTGTAAAACTTGTTGAGGTAAGTTACTACTCAGTGTGTCACCAAGTGGATCGATGAGCATGGATAATGTCATTAAATGGACGAGAATTGGATTGTTTTTCAAATGCCAAAGGTTTAAAAGATTTAATCTCCTTCACTTTTACTTTTCTCAAATGCATACTTACACTTTAGTATTTATATATTTTTCAATTTATTTAGTAATTTAGTCGTTGATTTGTGCTCGGAGTTGAAATAATTTATCGTCTAGCAATTGAAATTTTATATTGATCGACATGAAATATTTTTTTCTGAACCCTGTGTCGATTTTTATCGCATTTTGTACACACTTGCAATGATCTTATCTTATGATGTGCTCTTGATCTCTTTAATCTAAATTGTTTTTGTTTGATTATCTGTTAATTTGATAATCTTGCCTATAATTCGTTTAATGTTTGATTCCCATAATTTGTGCCCTAAAGTGGATGAAATTTTGTAGGAGGCATGAGTGTCATTGGGTTAAGGCATAATTTTAGTTGTGCATGCCTTGATTTTGTTTTCGGGGGGTTGCAGGGTTAAATTCAAGAAGATGGTTTGATACAGGCAATTAGGGTTGTTTAGCGAGCTAGGTCGAGCTCACTGAACTAGTTGGTTGTTCGCTGAAGTTCCCCATCTTGTTGTTAGTTTCACACAATATTTATTAGTTGACTCTGTAACTTCCAGCGAGAAGCTTAAGATCGCCAAAGGAGCTTGATGAGTTTCTGAAACTCTTCTTAATCTCTCTTTATCTGCAACCCTATATCCTCTTTGCAGTAAAATATTTCGGTGGAGTAGTTCTTGGTTGCCAAAGTAATTTTGCAACATGCGGACCATTTCGGCGAGTCATTCTGCAACTTATTTTCTATGATTTCATTTAATATTTCTAAGTCAATATTAGTGCGTCGCAGATATGGACAAACGAAAAGTAGTTGGGAGAATGATGCAGCCCTGATAGATAAGATCATATAGTTTCAAACTGAATGAAGGGACGTCAAATCCTCCCAATAAGGGAACACAAGAACCTCAACCTGCAGACAAAGTCAAGAGCAAGTGGTCAAGCCTGAGGCCGACCTCTCTATTCCTTGACAGGTATGGGATTTACGCAACTATAGAGACATTTGTCAGACATACACCCTTGAAGTACTCTAGTACAATCGTTGTCCCTTATAAGATGACCTCGGGCACTGATGCTTATGAAGATGCGACAAATGAGTAGACATGAGCCCCTCTTTACCTTCTTTTTTTTTGTACTTTATTTCACTATTGGGATTTACTTCATTTTCATTTGTGGACAAGTGACTTAATTCTTGGTGGAGTGATTCCCACTTTTTGTGAATATTGATGTTTTTTTATTTATTTGGGTTGTAAGATTTTACATGTGTTTTTAATTGCATTGTATGGATGATTGAGCTTGTGGCTCCTGTTTTTATTTGCAAATGGTTTTGACCCTTCCCCAAAAAAATTCACCTCTTTTTTGGAGATAAATGTGGTTGTTCTCTTGCAATTTGAGTATCTGTTTCGATCAATACCAATACTTGAAGAGTGCTCTAAATCAAACAAATATGAACCGCTACGGTGCAGCCAAATAAAGTTGCATAAAAAATATGTGAACTCTTTGCATCTCATTGTGACTAGACAAGTATTAAACTAAGTCTCTTGCAAGAACTTTTCACACTAGAAAAAATGTGGAGTCTTGTTTGACATTAGTGTTAATGCCTTTTGTGATGATTTTACCGTGAACCATGCATGTGACACCTAAAATTTTCCCTGTTGGTCTAAATGATTTTTTATTTCTTTATATGATCTTAGGCAAATTTGAAGTGTGTCAAGCAATTCAATGTATATCTCTTTTGTGGTCAACTTTGTGAGTGTGTATAATCCTTGCTTGAACACCCTCTAAGCCTTGACCTTTTCTTAGGAGGAACTTGATATTATTGATATTTCTTTATCCATTACCCATAATCCTCATGTTGTTTTGGTTAGTCTGAAATCCAACTTAATCCAAAAGACTAAGTTGGGGTATGATGAATAAAGGTCGATCAAGAAGTGCAAGAAAATGGAACCCCCTCAATACCCAAAAAAGAGGAAAAGAAAATTTTAAAAAGTTTTAAAAAAATGAAAAAGGCCTGGAATAAAGATATGAAAGTGAAAACGAAATGGGGTTTCCAACAATCCATAAAAGATTAATAGTGGTCCTCCAATGCATATTTTCCCCTATAACTATATTAATCCTTGAGTTACAAACATTTAGAGTATAGAATAAAGCATGTCAATAAGGAGCAATAAAGAACAAGGCAACTGAAAGAATGAAGAAAAGAAGGCATGAGGATCGCCTAAACCATGTTGCATGTCGCCTAATGTCTTTGATCTGCCTTATATTCCTATGTGGTAAGCCCTGAGGGAGAAAATTAAGTCAGCGATCGAAAGGTGAAGTCAGCGTATCGTCGAATGGTTCTGCGATGAGACTTTATTTCGCCCTAAGATACAGAACATCAAGGATGATAAACGCAAAGCAAAATGACGATCAAATGATTGCATAACTTTTGACAACTATAAATACTTTAAAATTCATTTTTTATCTATCTAGATATTAAATATCCAGACATTAAGCAATCAATTTGGGAATTATAATTTTAGCTTCGAACATTTTTTATTTTCTTTTAGCTTTTGAAAATTTGAGGATTTCCAATTCCAAGAAATTGGAAGTGGGTGCTGAAGATTCTTCATTATAAACTTGTGTAAAAACAATATCAATCGTACCCTGTTGAAGGAAACACAAATTGGTATCGATTCTTGATTTTTACTATGTCTAACTAAACCCCCAATTCCCAGGGTGTTATTATTTGGTTATGGGTTGATATAATTGTTGGGTATTCCTAATTGATAGTTTATTTGTTATGTACAAGTGATTTCGTTTAGTAGTTGTGGTTGAATTTAATGAGTTGCAGTTGCAAATACATTCTTAGATTGGTATTTTGGGCTTGCTTGAGAGAGAGGTTTTGAAACCAAAACTAATGAATAGATTGTCTATGGGTATTGAGTTGTCATAGGCTCTGCTAGAGAGAATGAATTGTAAACCCTCTTCCACACTTTCAGTTTGAGAGAATGAGTGGACTAAGGCAAATGTTGGGATTAATTACTACTTATTGGCGTTCGCGAGAAACCATTTTAATAAAGGGTAAATTGCTCAAAAGAGAATATACTCCACTAAAGTCTAGTGTAATCACTAATATGTTGCTATTTAACGTTATTGAGATTACCCTATTATTTGTCTTATCCCATAATCCTATCACATCCCAAGAATACCATCTCCATACTTGTGTATTCGTTTATTATCAATTTTAGTTGAAATTGACTAAAACACCCCTTTTGATGATTCACACTTTTGTCACCCCTTTAATTTGGTGATGTTTTCAGTCCTACATATCTTTAGCTATAACTAATTTGAACTGATTCGTACATGACTATCAATTCTTGTAACACTCCCTCGGGATTTCAATAAAAACTCACTTAATTGGGTTATATTACTGACAAACAACCATTGACTCTTATTATTTGATGAAGTGTCCTGATACGTCAAGTCATAATCAAGGGTTGTACTCAGCCATGTATCTCTACATGGGGTGCTCTGGTGTGGTTTGTTAGAAACAATGATGTGTCCCTTATAATGAGTATTGATTACCGCCAATTAAACAATGTGACAGTTAAAGAATAAGTATCCCCTTCCGAGAATTGACGATTTGTTTTATCAACTTCAATGGTCTAACTACTTCTCCAATGTAGATCTTCTTTCGTACAATGAACTAAGCGTAAGAGGGGTTGAAATCTCCAAGACGACCTTTAGGAACCGGTTTTATCACTTTTAATTTATGGTTATATCATTTTCTTTGACCAATGCCTTCGTGACATTTATTGACCTAATGAATAGTGTGTTTAAGAAATAACTTGAATTGTTTATGATTGTCTTTATTGATGATATTTTGACCTATTCAAGGAGTGAAGGTTAACATATGGATCATTTTAGAATTGTGTTTCAAGTCTTTCAAGACCACAAAATAAATACTATGTTTAGTAAATATGAGTTTTGGCTAAGGTCGGTTGTTTTTTTAGTCATATTGTGCCTTGCAAGGTTTGTGAGGTAGATCCTAAGATACTGGATGCAGTAAAAGAAGACAGATACAGTCAAAGGTACATCCTATACCTCTCACTCCTACCTATATTAGAAGATTATTAGGTTTGGTCGGTTATTATAGGAGATTTGTTGAGGGTTCTCTCCATTGATGTCCTTGACTCAAAATAAAGATTAGTTTTTATGGTCGAAGGCTTGTTAGAAAAGCTTCCAAGAATTGAAGGAAAGACTTTACATCCTCTATGGTCTTGACTTTACCGGAGGTTACCAATGGGTTTGTTGTATATCGTGAAGCTTCTCCAGGGGGTTTAGAATATGTCCTTATGCAACGTGGTAAAGTAATTGCCTATGCATCAAGGCAACTAAAGGTCCATGAAATGAATTATCCGACCCATGATCTTGAACTAGTAGTTGTGGGGTTTGCCATGAAAATATGGATACATAACCTATATGAGGTGCATTTTGATGTGCTCACCGATGAAAAAAGTCTTTAATATTTTTTTACTCAAAAAGAATTGAATCTCCAATAAAGAAGGTGGTTAGAAATTCTAAAACATTATGACATGAGTGTCCTTTACCACCCCAACAAAGCCA
Source organism: Solanum lycopersicum (assembly GCF_036512215.1). Classification (NCBI taxonomy): domain Eukaryota; kingdom Viridiplantae; phylum Streptophyta; class Magnoliopsida; order Solanales; family Solanaceae; genus Solanum; species Solanum lycopersicum. The sequence continues at coordinate 30,175,268 of NC_090805.1, forward strand.
ATGTAATTGTGGATGCCCTAAGTCGAATGTCCATAGGTAGTGTGTCGTATGTAGAAGATGAGAAAATAGAGCTAGTTTGTGGTGTACATAGGTTGCCCCGATTAGGTGTCAAACTAGTGGATTCCACCAAAGGTGGTGTGATGATCCATCATAGTTCTGAATCATCCTTTGTCGTTGATGTGAAGTCTAAGCAACACCTTGATCCTATATTGATGAAGCTGGAAGAATCAGTACTTGAGAAATCAGTAGAGGCTTTCTACCAAGGGGAATATGGGGCACTTAGATACCAAAGTAGATTTGTGTCCTGGATGTTGATGGATTAAGAGAGAAAATTTTAGAGTAGGCTCATCGTTCGCGATATTTTATTCATCTGGGAGCCGCCAATATGTATCGTGATCTATGGTAAGTCTATTGGTGGAATTACATGAAGAAGGATATAGTTGGTTTTGTAGAAAAATGTCTGAATTGTCAACAAGTTAAGGCTGAATACTTGAAACCAGGAGGTTTATCCCATGATATAGATATCCCCACTTGTAAGTGGGAGGATGTGAACGTGTACTAGTCTGTTGGTTTTCCTCATACTCAAAGGCGACACAATTCTATTTGGATGATTGTTGATAGGATGAATAAATCATCTCACTTTATTCCTATCAAGATTTCTTAATCGGTGGAAGATGCTAAATTAAACATCAAGGAGATAGTGAAGTTTCATGGGGTTCATTTTTCTATTATTTCGGATCAAGGTACTTAATTTAGTTAATAGTTTAAGAAGGCATTCCAAAAAGGTTTGCCACCTATGTGAAGCTTAATAACCCACCCTTAAACGAACAGTCAGATGGAACACACCATTCAAACCTTAGTAGACATATTGAGGGTCTGTGATATTAATTTTAAAGGTGGTTTCGATGACCATCTACTTTTGATAGAGTTTTCCCTCAATAATAGTTACCACTCAAGCATTGTCATGGCATCGTCTGAAGCACTATATGGTTAGAGTTTAGAGCTCCGGTGGGTTGGTTTTAAATAAGAGAGTTTTCCCTAATTGGTGTTGAATTAGTTTATGAGGCTATTGAAAGAGTTTGACTCATTACAGAGAGTTTGAAAATTTTCCTAAAGTCTGCAAAAATCTTATACCTATAATAGAAGGAGAAATCTAGAGTTTGAAATTAGTTGTTGGGTCTATTTGAGAATCTCACCTATGAAAGGTATGATAAGGTTTGGTAAGAAAGGGATGATTAGTCCCCAATATGTGGGCCCATATCAAATGTTGAAACGTATAGGGTAGGTTGCGTATGAACTAGACTTGCCAAGCGAGTTGGCTCCGGTTCAGCCAATATTTCATGTTCCTATGCTTAAGAAGTGTATTGGCAATCAAATATATATCATTTGTTTAGAGGGTTGAAGAGTTGATGAGAATCTTTCTTATGAAGAGGTTCAAGTAAAGATTTTATAATGGCAAATTTAAAGATTGAGAAACAAGGAAGTAGTAGTTAAGGTTTTAAAGAGTAATCAGTTAGTTGATAGTGCTAAATGGGAGGCCTATGTGAATATGAAGTCCCGTTATCCTCATCTTTTTCCTTCTACTCGTATTCAAGATTGAGGTAAGTAGTTCCTCTTGAGTTTAGATGTTTTGGGAGTCTTGTGTGTTTGATATGTTTTCCATGATTTCTTTATGTTGTGCATGTTCTTGATGAAATTCATGTTTTATTTGAATTGAGATTTTAATTATTAAAATGGTCCTCATGTTGATTAAGCAATTTAGTATGATGATGGCATATTTGGATTCCTGAGGAAATTTTTGAACATGCTTTGTTATGCTTGAGGTGAAATGGCATATTGGCTCATGATGTTGTGTGAGCTAACTTTAAGTCGGAGAAGGTAGTTTCTCCTATGAACATGATGTATGTTTCCATTAATGCATATTGAGTTGGTAAGATGTAGTTCCTACTCTCTTGTATTGCATTGACCATGCCTTGAGATTGAGTTGAAGTTTCCTCATTGTGAATGATACTTGAAATGAGTAGTCCATTTGTAATTTTTGCACATTTTTACATTTCATGCATGATGGCTTCCTAGTATTGAATTACTAACTTAGTTTGGTGTCTGTAGCCTTTTTCAAGTATACATGTTTCCAATGGGGTGATTATGTAACACCCCAAAAATTTAATGAACAAAACTAGAGCCTAACATGTAGTCTAGTATATTTAATTGAGTTAAACATAATGATTAGAGTAATAATGTGACCTCCCTAAGTTAGTACAAGTGTGTTAGTGCCTAAACCCCACGGTATGCCCCCCAAGTATCCTTGAGAAGGGCCAAGAAACTGCCCCAAAAGCTATCAAAACAACATGGTCCATGGATGGGACACCTATGCCTCGAGGGTGAATCAACACCCTGTAGGTGGGGGTGGTGAGTCAAGGATTGACCTTCCCCAAACTCCACAATATCATTGTCCAATCTACGTATGAGCAACACGCTCCGTAGACTCACACACACCTCGTGGGTGAGGTCTCATGAGAGAGGACTGAAGGTTGTACAAAGGGCGCTTGCATACCCAAACCACGAGGTGACTAGTATGGTCCATGGAACCATCCACGCCCCATGGGTGAGGGTCGTGGATGAGGTTCTTCACTGTTGCCCCGACCTCGGCCAAGGGTGAAATATTTTAGGTGATTCAGAATAAATTAATTTATGATGGGGATGGTTCCTACCTGTTTTTATAAACCTATGTAAGTACTCCTAAGTCATTAAACTCAACTAAACACTTCCTCACTATAAAGACAAATTAGAAACTACCTCCCTTCTCCAATATTTTTCTCTCTAGAACTCCATTGAAGATGCAAGGTAAAGGTCAAGCTAGGGGTTCAAAAAAAATACCTTTATTCTCCAATTTCTTTTGGAATTCAACCTAAGGTAGGAATCTTTTATCCTTAGGTAAGCTATCACCCATAAAGCCCCTTCGAACTGTGTTTTCAAGATCCTAATTTCCCCAAATCTAGGGTTTTTCAATCTATAATATTGGTCTTCTTTCAAAATGATTTCAATTTTTAAATTAAGGTTTAATATGATTGATGATGATGATTTATGGTTGGAATAATGGAGTATTATTTAATTATGGTGAAAATCTCCCTCTTGGACCCCTGATTTCCCCATCTTTCTAAATTGTGAACAACGGTATGGCTTGATTGACTATGGGACCTTGACAATTGATTATGGTTACATTAATTATATTGTTGAATAATCATATATCTCTACATAGTGTGGTAATTCTAGATTTTAGGGTTGATCTTGATTTGTAGCCTTGAAAGCTAACTTTTTAAGGTTTATACATGATTGATGAAGGTTGCATCTGAACTCATGATTCACCTAGATTGTGATTATTCTATGACTATTTTGTATTGATGGTATTGATGCAAAATCCTCCTCCCCTATACATTTACACTTAACTACGCATGAAAGGTTCATGATTATGATAATATATTTGTGTTTATTATATACCTATTCTCATAAAAAACTATGAACATGATGTGGAAACTTTATTCACATGTTGACGATTCTAAGGTTGAAAGGACATAGTCACCTAATGAATCCATGAGTTATTATGATACCATTCTTTTATGAACAAGAACTCAAGTAAAGAGTTAACATGAACAATAAAGGGAATTAAGATTAGCAAAGAATTTAACACTCGGAATGTCCATGACCTAATCTAGAGGCATTAAGAACCGTCCACGACGTTCGTTGAAATTTGAAATGTGCACAAATGTGCCTTGATATGTTTCATGGAGCTTTAAGAGTTCAATGAAAATTGGTAGAAAACAAGTATAAGAGTGTGTTTACTGTCGAAACGTCCGGGTATGACTCCCTAAGGACAAACCTAAGGGTCCTTGGAGAGGATCCTTTCGTTTGACCCAAAACTATCAAATTGAAACTAGTAAAATGACGAGCCAATCAACGAGCCATCAATAGTTCAATGGCCCGTCGATGGTGGTCTATGGAAACACTTTCATTTATCCAAAAATTGTCTAAAAACATAGTCTTTGTGGCAAACGACGCTTGAACAGTACGATGTCGTACATGGACCTACAGACCGCAGGTCAGGGTCTGTTTTTACTATCAAAATTTTAAGTGAGTGATTTAGTTAGTTAGTTACTTAGGTGGTTAATTTAGGTTTCTTGAGTGATAAATTTAGTTATTTAAGGGACTTTAGGTTAGTTAGGTACTAACCTAACACTCCTCAATTCACAAATACAATTCTCTCCACCTTCTCTCTAGTTTCTCTATCTCTCTCTTTCCCTAAAGTACACCATTAAAGACCAAAGTTCAAGGTCACTAGGGCTCCAAGATTTCAAATTTATCTTCATAAATATTAATGTATTTTTAAGGTATGGAAGCTCTTTACTCTTGGGATCTCTTTCCCCAAGAGGTCCCTTCAAATTGATTTAAAAAGATGGCAAAAACATGAGTTTTATTTTTTTGAATTTCAAGAATTGTCTTTACATTGGATTTAATGTTAATTTCCTTTAATTTTTAATGATATATTATGATTTTTAATGGGTTAAGTGTTTAGTTCTTGGTCATTGCCTTAGTTTGTGAAGAATTGAATCCTTTACCCTAACTCTAGTTATGAATTAGACTTGTAGATTATTCAGGTTGTTAATATTATTTATATTGTTCCTTAATTCACTATATGATGATGATTATGAGTGATCTACTGGATAATTGTTATGAATGGAGGGTGAGATTATTGATGAAAACCATAGAGTCTAATTGGTATTACATTTTGAACTTGAACTTTTAACTTTAATTATGATGGATTGTATTTGGTGATGATGTTGTGCATTCGAAGTATTACATATGATTAGAGTTAGGAATATATGATGTGATGAATATTATTGATTGATAACATTATGTTGAATGTGAGATCATTGTAAGGCTATGATAATGCAAGTTTGAAGATGGTTTCTCCTGTGTGCCTTAGATGATATGATAATGATAGATTGATCTAACTAATTATGGTTATGTGATGAAAGGAAGTTCTTTTCATATTTATAATGAGCTAAATAATATTTATATAAGGGGGTTAGTCTCCTATGACCTAATTTAAGCTATGATTGTTAAAAAATAACCTATGGCATTTCAAAAAGAGAGTTTAGCTTAGACTGAGTAAAAAGGACAATCAAAGGTGTTGACTCCCCATTGAAGGGAGACTCACCAAGGGTTCTCATGATATAGTGACTATAATTAAATTGTGCATAAAGAGAGTCCAACACATGTCATCTAGTTCCGGAACTATGTTTCCCCCATAGGAATAGGAGGTGTTGGATCCACCTAGAATGTTATGTTCAGGTTTTGATCCTGCATTGGCAAGTAGACCACCTTCTTTCGATGTAGGGTTCCTTGACATAAGTTTCCATGTTTATATCACATGGTCTATTTTCGGTTAGTGTGATTGTTCCTGAAGGTAAAATGAAATTAATAAAGTAATTCTAACTAGGGTGACTTAAGAGGTCCTTTTAATTGTAGGCAGGAGTACGAGACCCTACCTATACATTGCACTAGTTTATCTTGAGGGAAGTCCTAGGAGGTTGTTCTTACGCACTCATAAAGTAAATTATATGCATTTATTGACTCTATAAGATGTTAGTTTCACTTATGAACATGTTATTGGTCTATATTTATATATATGATGATGATGATTATATGTGGGAATGCTAAATATAGTTAGACATTACTTATGATATTTTTCCTTATTTACTTGATTATGTGGGGTTATGGGACTTCACAGGAGCATTGAACTTGTATGCTTGAGATGAGGTTTTTCGTAACAGTCTTACAAGTTTTGATGATATGAACTCTTTTACATGCTTTGTTGTTATGACATTATGATGGAGTTGCTTTAGTTATATGATCTTGATATTTGACTATTCATGTGTTATAAATTTATGTTGATAATATCAATGTTCACTTGACTTTATTGATGATGTTGATCTTGTATTATATATGGACTTGTCTAAATGAATATGTGATCATTGGCTTGTATGTGTTCTTATTTGTGCATTAAGGCTTTCAGAAGTGGCATAGCATGACTTTGAACAAAATGTCCCTTTAAGCATGATTTAAAAAATTATTGTGCATATGTTTCCACACTTAATACAAGTGGATGTACTAACCCACATTCTATTCCTTTTCCCCAAATAATGTAGGTTTGAACGGTTGAGGTATCAAGGTCGCTTGTAAGAAGACTTGGACTTTTCCCTATGTTTTGGTAGGTCCTCTAGTTTTGAGGATAGTATCATGTACTCTACCTTAGTTGTATTTCTATAGTATAAATACATTTATTTATCTCCTATTATTGAAGATATTGTTGCAATCCCTATGTGGCAATTATGAATTTGTAGTAAGGGCTATGACCTAATGTTCTACTTCATTTTAGATGGTTTAATGTGAGACGATATTATTAGAATAAATTCTTATATGTTGGTTATATTGTATAAACGAGAATACTATGTAAGCTTACCATGCATGGGGTCTAAATAAACTATCTAAGTAGTTTGTGAGAGGTCTATGTAAACGTCAATATGTAAGAAAAGTTTTAATTGTTCCACATTTTAGCTTATGATATGGTATGACTAATGCTAAAAGGCTAATCTTAGTCCTCTTCTAGGACGGAGACGCTGATTATGCTAGGTGGTGTTCCCCAGTCGTGACAAACTTGGTATGAGACCATGAGGTTGGAAGTAATCTTAGTGGTGATATCTCACTAAACCACGTCTACGTAGAGTCTTGTTCATGGTTGTGAAGCGCACCACACTTCTAAATGAGAGGATATGTAATGCTTAGGAATTCTCACTTGTTCATATTCTTGAAAGTCGTGCCTTATTAGTGGTACTTCTATGTGTCCCTTATTCTTCTAATCTTTTTCTTGTGGATATAGGACATGACTACACGAAGGAAATCCCCAAGGAGAGTGAAGGAAGATTAGCTAATGCGGGAGTTCTTATTCCAAAAATTCAAGCCCTCTACAAGGAAATTGAATGCCTTCACAAGATGAAGATCCGATCATTCCTCCACCTATGACGGGTGGAGATAAGGTCGACATTTGTGACCTTGGATCAAGACATGACTACCCAACCTCCAGCGATAGCCACTCATGCTCAAGACGTGACGATTCAAGCCAATCGGGAGGCTGGACCTCATTTTCCACCAAATGCTAGTACCATGACTTCCCACTTATGGAAATTCACGATGTAGAACCCTCTAATGTTTTACGAGTAAATGGTGAACGAATACCCCCAAGACTTTCTAGATGAAGTCTATAAGATTCTCAATATGATGGGGACGAGTTCAATTGAGAAGGCCGAGCTAGCCTGCTATCAACTCAAGGACATAGCTAAAACATGGTACACAAAATGGGGATATAATAAGGCCTTGAAAGCGGGTCCTATAACTAGGGAGGTGTTTAGAGAGACATTCATTGATAGATTCTTTCTTAGGGAGAAAAAGGAGGCGGAAATGGAAGAGTTCATCAACCTTCTTCAAGAAGGTACAAGTGTGCAAGATTACTCTTTGAAATTCACTACGTTTTCCAAGTATTCTCCTTCTTTGGTGTCCGATCCTAGGGATCAGATGAGTCTCTTTGTGATTGGAATATCTGATGCCTAGTTGAAGACTGTTGTTCGTGATGCTACTTGACAATATGGATATCTTCCAGTTGATGGTTCACACACTACAAGTTGAGGACACTAGACTCAACTGGAAGAATAGGGAGTATAAGAGGGCCAAGTTTTATAAAGGAGGTACTTCCAAGGGTAGGATTGAGATTCAAAAAAACCCTAGCTTAAAGAAGAGAGTTTGTAACCAAGTTTTTTTCCAATTTCCTTAAGGCAAACAAGGATAGGGTGTCTAACCCTAGACTAAATGGCAAGAAGTGGCAATTCACCTAGCAAGAAACCTACTTGTTCCAAGTGTAGTAATAAGCATTTGGGTGAATGTATAGTTGGGATGGAAAATTGTTGTGGTTGTCGGGAAGAGGGCCAAAAGGTTAGGTATTGTCCTAATGTGAGGAGACAATAGAAGAAGAGTGTTCATGCTCAAGCAAGCGCTCCCAGTCCTGATGCTCCAAAAAAGAACTACTTATATGCTCTCTGTTATAGGGGTGAACAAGAAGAGTCTCCCAATGTGGTTACCGGTTTGTTACAAGTCTTATCGATTGTCTTTTATGCTTACTTTATTCCAAAGCTACTTTATAATTTGTAGCTACTCTAGTATCTAACATGTTTTACGTTTTACCCGATATTTTGATAGAACCATTTTCGGCTACAACCTCAGTGGGTTGTTGTGGATAAAAGAGTCTTTAGGAGTTGTACTATATCTTTTCCCAATAGAGTTACATGATCTGACTTGGTAGATCTTGATATGGTTGATTTTGATATCCTATTTGGGATGGATTGGGTGCAGGCTTGTTTTGCTTCCATAGATTGTCGAAAAAGAGTAGTCAAGTTCAATTTTCATAATAATCTCGCATTAGAGTTGGGGGGTAGCTCAATTCTTAGAGGTCGTATTGTTTCTTTCCTAAAAGCTTGTAAAATTATATATAAAGGGTGCTATTACCATATAGTAAGAGTCAAGGATCTTGAGTCTGACATTCCTCCTATACAGTCAGTCCCCATAGTGAAGGACTTTCCGGAAGTCTTTCCCGATGACTTACCCAAATTTCTCCCGAGCGAGAAATAGATATTGGTATTAACTTGTTACGAGATATGAATCCCATTTCAATCTCTCCTTACCGAATGGCTCCTGTGGATTTGAAAGAGCTAAAGCTTCAACTAAAAAACTTATTAGTCAAGGGTTTTAATGGACCATGTATTTCGCCATTGGGAGCTCCGTTTTTATATTTTAAGAAGAAGTATGGGCTTGTTAGTATGTGCATTGACTATCATCAACTCAATAAGGTTACTATTGAGATCAAATATCTTCTCCCTTGGATTGAAGACTTATTTGATCAACTGAAAGGTGCAAGCTACTTTTTTAAGATTGATTTGAGGTCGGGGCATCACCAACTTAGGTGAGATGTCAGGATGTGCCTAAAATGACTTTTTGAACTAGGTAAAGTCACTATGAATTTCTAGTAATGTCATTTGGTCTCATGAATTCCTCGGTGGCCTTCATGGACCTTTTGAATAGGGTGCTCCTGAATTACCTAGATTCTTTTGTAATTGTCTTTATTGATGATATCTTGGTATATTTAAAAAATGTGGGTGAACATATAAACCATTTGAGGGTGGTATTGCAAGTACTTAAGAAACACCAAATATTTTCCAAGTATAGTAAGTGTGTGTTTTTTTTAGATCGGTGGCGTTTCTTTGTCATATTGTATCGAGTGAGGATATAGAGGTCGATCCAAAGAAAACCAACGCGGTTAATAATTGGCCTAGACCATTGAATCCAACTAACATTAGAAGTTTCATGGGTTTAGACGGGTACTATAGGAGTTTTGTGGATGGGTTTGCCTCTATTTCTTATCCTTTGACTTTCTTGACCCAAAAGAGTGTTAAATTTGAGTGGTCGGAGTCATGTGAAAGAAGCTTCAAAATTTTGAAAGATAGGCTTAGCTACACTCTGGTGTTGACTCTACTAGAGAGTACCAAGTGTTTTATGATATACTGTGATGCATCCCGAGTGTGTTTGGGTTGCGTCCTTATGAAACATGAAAAGGTAGTAGCCTATGCCTCTACACAACTCAAGGTGCATGAGAAGAATAATCAACCCATGATCTTGAATTAGCGGCCGTAATGTTCGCCTTCAAAATATGGATGTATTAATTGTATGGTGTTCATGTGGATGTGTATGTCGGCCATAAGAGTCTTCAATATGTTTTCACTCAAAAGGAGTTGAATCTCTGACAATAAAGGTTGTTGGAATTATTGAAAGATTTTGACATGAGTGTTTTCTACCACCCAAGAAAGGCCAATTTGGTTGCGGCTGCTCTAAGTAGTATGACCGTGGGTAGTATGTCTCATGTAGAAGAAGGTAAAAAAGGCCTAGTTAAATATGTTCATAATTGGCTCGATTGGGTGTTCGGTTGGAAGATTCCCCAAATAGTGGTTTAATGGTTCATAACAACTCAGAGTCATCTTTAGTGGTTGAGGTAAAGTCTAAGTAACATTTTTATCCGCTATTGATGGATTTGAAGAAGTCGGTATTTAGTAAGTCCAGCGAGTCATTCTCCCAAGGAGGGGATGGTGTGCTAAGGCACTAAGGTATGTTATGTGTACCGGGTATTGAAAATTTGAAGGAAAAAATTATATAAGAAGCTTATGGTTCCTGATATTCTATTCATTCGGGAGCAACAAAAATGTATCGTGATCTTAGAGAGGTATATTTGTGGGATGGTTTGAAAAAGTACATAGTGAATTTTGAATCCAAGTGTCCAAATCGCAAACAAGTTAAAGCCGAGAATCTAAAGCCTAGTAGTATAATACAAGAAATGAGTTTTCCTACTTTGAAGTGGAAGATATTAATATGGACTTTGTTGTTGGGTTGCCTCGAACCTGGAGGCAGAATGACACAATCTGGGATATAGTGGATAGATTGAAAGAATCTGATCACTTTGTCCCCGTCAAGTCTACATATTCATTATGCAAGAATATACATTGATGAGATTGTGAGTCTTCATGTGATCCCTTTGTCCATCATATCTTATAGAGATGTTAAATTAACTTCTATTTTTGGAGATCTTTCCAAAAAAGGTTGGACACTCAAGTGAAGCTTAGCACTGCTTTTCATCCTCAAACGGATGGTCAAGCGTAGCATACTATTCAATCCCTAGAAGACATGTTGAGATCTTGTGTGATATATTTTAAAGGTAATTGGGACAATCACCTACCGTTTATTGAGTTCTCCAATAATAATAGTTACCATTTGAGTATTGAAATAACTCCATTTGAAGCACTCTATGGTAAAAGATGTAGGCCTCCGGTTGGGTGGTTTGAGGTTGCTGAGTTTTCACTCCTTGGTTGCGAAATAATTTATGATGCTTTGGAGAAAGTTCAGGTGATAAGGGATAGGTTGAAAATAACGTATAGAGTGCAAATCCTATTCCAACAATATAAGAAGAGATCTTGAATTCAAAGTAGGTGATAAGGTGTATTTGAATATTTCACCTATGAAAGGGATGATGAGGTTCTACAAAAAGGGTAAGTTAAGTACCTGGTATGTGGGTCCCTATGAGATTTTGCGATGGGTCGGAAATGTTGCATATGAGCTGAAATTACCTAGTGAACTATCTTTGGTTCATCAGGTAATTCATGTCTCCATGTTAATGAAGTTCTTTGGTGATCCCGTCCCTATTCTCCCTATCGAAGGGTTAGGTGTGGATTAGAGTCTTCCATATGAAGTTGTTTCGGTGGAAATTTTAGATCGCCAAGTCAAAAAGTTGAGGAACAAATAGGTGGCCTCCATAAAATTCCTATGGAGACACCACCTTGTTGAGGGGGCAACATGGTAGGCTGAGGCTGTCATGAAGTCCTGTTATCCTCATCTTTCCTCAAAATTCTAGCCAAATTTAAGGTTAGTAAAAATTCTCTTAAAAATAATAAGTTAATTTGAACTTTGCTTGATTTGGAAAAATGTGCATAATTAGTGTAAAGGTTCATTCTAAAATGAGTTTTCTTGTAATATGCTCAATTGCTTAACTTGCACTTATTTGTGACTTTGTGTGTAGTTTCTTTCATGTGACGATAATGAGAATGTTAATGATCCTTGAAAAGAAGTTTTTCATATGTAACTCTCAATGTTATTGTGAGGTCAAGTTGATGTTGAGAAGGTAGATCCTCGTATTGTGAAGTTGAGCTCTTATATGTTGTAAATGGTTAATTGAGTTGCTATGTGCAAAGTTCATGATTATGTGTTGATTTAATTATGAATTACTCATATGGGTTGTGACGCATAATGATTTTATGTTGTTTGTGTTGTTGTTTGTTCGGTTGCTAGTCTTTAGTCATCATTTCCTATAAAGAGATTTTAGTATCATTCGGGGTCGAATGATCCCAAGGAGAGTATAATGTAACACTCTGAATGTCTGTGACCTAATCTAGATCCTTACATGATGAACTAATACTTAAAACACTATTTACAGGACTAATATAATCTATTCAAACTAGTTAGTAAGTATTTGAGTCAAAGCGATAAGAAACGTCCATGTCGTCTAGTGAATTGTGAAATGTACACTAGGTAACACTTTAAGTGAGTGATTTAATTAGGTATTTAGTTAGGTGGTTAATTAATGGTTAGGTATTGTTTAATTTAGTTAGATAAATGACTATAGAACACTTGACCCTCATAAAACAAATCTAACACTCTTGAATTCTCAAACTCAATTTTCTCCACCTTCTCTCTCTTTCCTCAAAGAACACAATTGAAGAACAAGATTCAAGGTCATTATGGATCAAAGATTTCAAATTTCTCTCCATAAATCTTCAATATATTTAAGGTATGGAATCTCTTCACTCTTGGGATCTCTTTTTCAAGAGGCTCCTTCACATTCATTTCAAAAGACGTAAAAAACATGGGTTTCTTTCCTATTCCGGGAATTGTCTTTCAATTGGATTTAATGTTGATTTCCTTTGATTATTAATGATAAAATATGATTTTTATGTGTTAATTTTTGTATTTCTTGTTGATTGCCTTAGGTTTTGAAGAATTGGATCCTTTACCCTAACCTTAGTTATGAATTGAACTTATAGATTATTAGGGTTATTAGAATTTGTTATGTTGTTGCTTAATTCACAATAATATTATTATTCTGAGTTAGTAAATGTATAATTGGTGATAAATTGAGGGTTATATTAATGATGAATTTCATGGAGTTTTTTTGGTAAGACATTGTGATCTTGAACTCTTTAATTCAATTGTGATGTATTGTATTTGGTGATGATATTGTGCAATTGAAATATTACATGTTATAAGACTTAGATTTGAAGTGATTAATATGATTATGCTAAATGTGAGATCATTATGAGGATATGATAATGCAAGTTTGAAGATGGTTTCTCTTGTGTGCCTTAGATGATAAGAAAATGATATATTGATATCACTTGTGATGGTTGTGTGATGAAACGAAGTCCTCATCCTATGCCTAAAGAGCTAAATGATATGATAAACAATGGGGTTAATATCCTTTGACCTAAATTAAGTTATGATTGTTAATGAATGACTTAATAGCATTTCAAGAAGGGATTTCAGCTTAGCACAAAGTAAACTTGAAAATGAGAGGAATCGAGTCTCCATAAAAGGGAGATTGACCAACGGTTCTCATACGATAGTGACTATAATGCAATTGTGTATACAGAGAGTCAAACACATGTCTCCTAGTTCTTGAACTATGTTTTCCCCATAGGAATACTAGCTAGTGGATCCACCTAGATTTCTATGTTCATGTTTTTGTCCTACCTCGGCAAGTAGACCACCGTTTTTCGGTGAAGGGTTTCATGACACCGGATTCCATGTTTATCTCACATGGTCTATTGTCGGTTAAGGCGATTCTACCTGAAGTTAAAATTAAAGTAATAAAATGAACTCTAACTAGGATTACTGAATGGTTTCCTCTTAGTGTATGTAGGGGTATGGGACTCTTCCAAACATTGCACTAGTTAACCTTGAGGGAAGTCCTAGAAGGTTAATCTTATTCTCTTATAAATTAAACGATATGCGTATGTAGACTTTGCATGTTGATGACTTTATATAAGATGTTATTTTCACTTGTGAACATGTTATTGGTCAGCATTGCTATATATCATGAAAACTACTACATGATGCTATGTTTATATGAAATTAGAAAATACTTATGATCATTTTCCTTGTTTACTTGCTTATGTGGGGTTATGAGACTTCACATGAGCATTGCACTTGTATGTTTTTTATGGGATTGTTGGTAAGGGTCTTACAAGTTAAGATGATATTAACTCTTGTACATGCTTTGTTGTTATGACATTATGTTGGAGTTGCTTTGGTTATATGATATTGATATGTTACTATCCATGTGACCTTATGTTGATAATATCCATGTTGACTTGAATTTATTGATGATATTGGTCTTGTGTTGCATATGGACTTTTCTACATGAATATGTGATCATTGACTTGTATATTTTCTTATTTGTGCATTGAGTCTTTGAAAAGTGACATTACATGACTTTGAACAAAATGTCCTTTTAAGCATGATTTCAAAGATAGTGCATATGTTTGTACTTAGTACAAGTAGATGTACTAACCCATATTCTTTCCTTTTTTGCCAGACAATGTAGGTTCGGGCTATTAAGGTATCAAGGTCGCTTGAATGAAGACTTGGACTTTTTTGCAAGTTTTGGTAGGTCTTTTGTTTCGAGGATGGTGTTGCATACTCTACCTTTATATTATTGCTATAGTTTGAAGAAATTCATTTCTCTCCTATTGTTGAGAATATTCTTGTAAGCCTATCTGGCAATTATGAATTTGTATTAAGGGCTACGCCTGAATGTTCTACTTTGTTTTAGATGGTTTAATGTCATACGGTATTATTAGAATAAATTTATATATGTTGGTTATATTGTCTAAATGAGAAGCCTATGTAAGCTTCATATGCGAGGTGTCTAAGCAAACTCTCTAAGTAGTATGTAGAGGTCTATGTAAACCTCAATATATAAGAAAAATTTTAATTATTCTGCATTGTAGCCTACAATATGTCATGGAAAATGCTAGGAGGCTAGTCCTAGTCCTCTCTAAGGACGAGGATGATGACGTCGGTTACATCTAGGGGGTCCCTGGTCGTGACACTAAGAGGATATGAAAGTAAGATGAAAGCTTTTACACCAGTTAATGATATATTTGACTATATGACAAGAATAATATCCATTACATGACAAAAACAAGAATCTAAACTATGAAAAAGAACGTGAGTTATATACTATGATTACATAAGTGGTTTACATAGTGGGAGTGAGGGTATGGGACTTCAATAATGAATTGCACAGTGGACTTTGAGAGTGATTGTTGTATGTGATTGGTGACATGATGTTTTTGAATTAATTCATGTTTTACATGAATATTTACAATGAATATGAACCATAAATATGAGTTATATCTATGATTTCTTGATGAGCTTTGGTTAGTGTGAGTAGAGGTATGATACTTCACTAGTATATTGCAAAAATAGACTTATAAAGGGGTTATTATGTGGTTTATTTATGCTACAAAGATATGTAAATCAATTTATGTATGATATGAATTGTTTCCATGAATGATGTTACATATTGTACAATAGAAACATGAATGTCTCCTTCCTTATGGTATGGTTTGACTATGTAGTTACTCTAAATATGCATAATGGTATTTAAACTTCAAAAATTTATGATTTAAACTAGCATCCTTTGTTATGCATTTTTGAAGGATTTTATAAATGACTTCCATACTAAGTACATTATTTGTGCTAACCCATATTCTCTATATTTTCTTATAAGTGTATGTTCAAGTCATTGAGACGTACTTCATCTTTCAAGTGAAGCATAGGTTGACTATTCCCTAATCTTTGTGAGTCCTCATGGTTGGAGGATAAGATTTTATGTATATTTTAGCTTATAATGTACCTTCGATGTTTTGTGATTGCGACAAGTTCTACACTCTTATATGTGTTTATGAAAAAAAAGTTGATTTTGGTGCAAAAAGTTTTAAGTTCCGCATCATTTCAATATACTTATGTTCATGATTATGCTAAGAGCTCCTTCTAGGCCCCTTTAGGGTCAAGTACGCCATGTTACTTCTAAAGAGTAACACCGGTTCGCGACATAAAGAATGAAAGAAGAAATAAAATAAAATAATAAACTCAAATAATGATGATAAAAGATATTTAAAAAATAATTTATTTATGAAAAAAATTAGAATACATCTTAAACTATATATATCATCTGGATTATTTTCATGATTCTGTTATTTTGATATTGCACTTGTTTGGATAAATAGAGTTTTTGACATCTATATGTCCTTTTGTATCCTTTATTATATGTCCACATGTATGAATTCTTATTCTTTTTCTTGGGTGATGTTACTTGTAATAACACAGGAGACCCTTAACACTAGTAACAAACCCTCTTTCCTACCAAATTTATTATGAATATGAATTTTTTTAAAGTAACTCCCGATCTTCAAAAATCTCTAATAACACTTGTTTGTTGGAGTACCTCTTTTATGAACTATTTAGGAATCAAGTTAGGTACTATATAAATCACCTTAAACTTGTTAGGAATTAATAAAGGTAAGGTTAACTTTCTGAAATTTGAGTTAACTTTCAAAGATTTTTTTTGGAATAACATACGAGGTTCCACAAGATTTTTATATAATATACGAGAGTTTTTACGAGGTTATGGGAGCAAGATTACAAATGGGACACGATTGACAACAAGACTATATTAACTTATAGATGTTATAAATCCATGACATGACATGATAAGCATTCAACTCCCAAGCTATAATCGGGATGTATGGGGCATGTTGCCTATATTTATACGTATGAGACATAGAAGCCACAAGTTCGCTAGTATGATTTCAGTTCTCTATTGGATGGCACACTATTGCTAGCATTTGGTTGGGTATGTCATGCATTTGCGTTTATATATATATATATATATATATATATATAAATTTGTGTGTGTGTGTATGTGTGTGCGTGTGTGTGTGTATTCACGACATAAAATTATACGAGCATACCATATATATTTAAGTACTAGGGGGCCAAAAATAACCCATGGAGATTATTTGAGTTTCAGTTTCAGGTAGTATCTCTATCACCCTTTTTTAAAAAGTACATATTTATGATTCTGTTTTCCATTTTACATACTAATACATTTTTATTCTTGTTGATGTCCCTTTGCTTGGGGACACTTATTTTTGTTTCGTTCGAGTGGGGACTGTAATCGACCCACCCGCCAGGATTCAGTTTCACCGATGAGTTGGTAAGCTCCATCTTATCCTTCGGTTGTGAGGATATTTACTTTTATTGTACATTTTTGTATTATCGGTTCGTTGTCCCGGTAATGCTTATGTCACTCTTAGAGGATATGGTGTCACAATATTCTTGGTTTTGTTTTGTCTATTTCAACCTCTAGCCAATATTCTTGGCATGTACATATGTTATTAAGTAAACATGTGTTCAGTTGTAGCCTCATCGCTAGATAGTGTATCTTTATTTATTTTTTGGCTTGTCTATTGTTGTTTGTATGGTTTGTTCTCATTCATATCATGACCTTTAGGATCCACGCTTCATTTTTTAGAGTTTGTGCTGCCCAATCTTGTTGTCTCACACTTTGGTTTTTCTAGTATGTTTTATTGTGTAACTCTATCTTATTGGGTATCGAGTATCAGTTACTCTTCCTATTTCAGGTTGTGAAAAACTTGGCACCAGTGAAGGTTGTATCCCATTGAGTGTTCACCAGTCGTGTCTAGTAGAATCATGTTTAGTGGTGTGTTGTGCACCACACTTTTAATCAAGAGGCTACAAGGCATTTAGGAATGATTACTTTCCATTAAACTGATAGATCGTTTTGTAGTGAAAAAGTATAAAAACATTTGAAATCTAAATTGTTCTTTATGTTGCTTATCTAACAGGATACTCTTGCTCTGGATATGGAAGATCAAGATATAGGTATGGATCCAATGAAAGGTACAAATCATTCCCCACCAGGTCAAAGCGATAGATTTCTCTCTGAGGCATAGGGTGAATCTCCAATACCCCTAGTACAAGAATGCCCGGAAGCTTTTGAAGCCAGAGAAGATTTCGTACCCAGCCTCATCGGTTCCATTGGTACCTGAGAAAGCTAGGCAGATAGGACATCTACTACTTATTGTTCATGCACTACAGACTGGAGAGCAGGGCCAAAAGGGAGACAATTCAATTGCTGTCTAGGATGGTTTTTATTCATAAGCGTCAACTAGAGTCACGACTAGATACTCAAAAAGACCTGGCAAAAATTTTCATGTTACGAGAGTTTCTTCATTTGGCCCCACTGTTATTTAGAGGAAGTAGTTTTACTGAGGATCCCTAGGACTTTATAGACTATATATAGAGAGTATTGAGGGTGATACATGCGTCCGTCGCAGAGACTATAGAGTTGGCTTTTTTTCTACTACGTGATGTATCTATCCTTTGGTATGTGTCATGGGAGAGATCTAGGGGACCTGATGCTCCGCCCACATAGTCGGAGGAATTATATGAGGCATTTCTTGCCCACTATTTGCCATGGGAAGTTCAAAAGGCTCATCTTGACTAGTTTATCAATCTAATCAATGAACAATGAGTTTGAGGGATTATATCCACAAGTTTAATTCTTTGGCACGAAATGCACCAGATATTGTACGTACCATTAGAGCTAGAGTTCATCATAATGTTGATGTTTTGGCAGATCATTTGATCAAAGATTGTAGGGTAGCATCCCTATTAGATTATGTAGATATTTACCATATACAAAAGTTTGCTTAGACTATAGAGGAGCTTTCTCAATAGATTTTTGATACTCGCGGGGATAGGGAGTAGAGTAAGAGTCACCGTACTATGGGGTCTTATAGGGATACACACGGTCATTTTAGGCCCCCTTTCCATCGATAGCCACCTCGGCTAATGAGTAATGTCTCGCCACAAGTTTAGGGACCGTGATTTGATCGTTATGTTTAGTCAAGACCAGGTTAGAGCTCAGGCTATCATGAGGGTCGTTCACATGATTGTTCCATAAAAATAAGACATCACACTCCTTATTGTACTTAGTGCAGTAAGCCGCACACTGTGAAGTGTAGATAGGGCCCAGGTGCTTGTTATTATTGTGGGAAGACATGACATTTTATTTGTTGGTGTTCGAAGTTGAGGAGAGGTGACCTAGCTTATCCTTCAGGATCCACAACAGCATCTTCACCCTCAATCTATGCCCTGCGATCAGGACCGTAGTCTACTCAAGGTTGTGGTAGGGGGAGAGGGGAAGGGGATACAAGTTCGAGCGGTGGTTAGAACTGATTTTATGTACTCACACGATAATAGGATTCAGATGCATCTCCTAATGTTGTTAGAGGAATATTAATGATATCTTCTAAAGTTTTTTATGCATTGATAGACCCTGGATCTACATTATCATTTATTATTCCATTTATTTCTTGTAAGATTGACATGAAATCTGAGTTACTACCACAACCAGTTGAGGTGTCTATACCGGTTGGTGACTCTATCTTATCTAATCATTTCTCTCGAGGTTGCACGAGGTTACTTAATATTTATCCAACCCCTGCTGATATAGCTAAGTTTATTATGCTAGATTTTTATGTCATCACGGGTATGGATTGGTTCGCAGCTTTCTATGCTAATATCAATTGTCGGGCAAAGATAGTCAGATTTTACTTTCTAGGTGATCCAATCCTTGAGTGGAAGGGTATTGCAACCACACCTAAGGGAAAGTTTATTTCATACGTTCGGGCTCGAAAGTATATTGTTAAAGTTTGTGTATACCGTATGGTTCATGTACAAGATACTGATAAGGAGTCCACGAAAGAATTCCCCCGGAAAGGGTAATTTATTTTTCTGTAGACTTTCTTCCTGAAACACAACCTATATTGATTCCTCCCTATAAAATTGAACTTGCATAGCTAAGCAAAAAGAAGGAACAAGTGAAGGACTTACTGATAAAGGCTTTATCAGGACGAGTAATTCATCATGGGGTTTCCCAGTGCTCTTTGTTCGAACGAAATATGGATACTTAAGGATGTTTATTGACTATTGACAAATAAACAGAGTCACTATTAAAAAATAAATATCCTCTTCCATGATTGATGATTTATTCAATCAGTTACAAGGGGCCAAATGTTTATCAAGGATTGACTCGCGATATGATTACCACTAGCTGCTAGTTAAGGAAGTTAATATCCCAAAAACCTCATTAAGAACTTAGTATGAAAATCTTGAATTCCTTGTCATGTCTTTTGGGATAGCAAAACCCCTAGAAACCTTTATGGATCTTATGAATCGGGTCTTCAAACCATTCTTGGATGAATTTTTTATTGTGTTTATCGAAGATATTCTTATGTATTCACAGTCGAAAGCTGAGCATGCAGACCACTTGCGAGTTGTATTGCACACTCTCCAAGTTTACGGGTTACATTCTAAATTCTATCAATATAATTTTTGGCTTACTTCTATTGCTTTTCTTGGTCATGTTATTAAAAGTGACAGTATTAAGGTTGATGGACAAAATATTGAAGTAATAATGACTTGCCTGAGGCCCTTCAATCAAATTGAGGTTCATAACCTTTTAGGCTTGGCAGGGTATTAGCGAACTTTTGTGGAGGGATTCTCTTCTATCTCCGCACAATTGAAAAAATTGACACATAAGACAACTAAGTTTCAATGGACCGAGGCATAAAAATATAGCTCTCAAGAATCAAAAATAGGCTTACACCTGCACCTATCTTAACTCTTCCTAGTGGTTATAAGGCTACTTTTTTTATTTTGATGCCTCAAGAAATGACTTATGTTGTATTCTTATCCAACATGGTAAGTTTATTGCATACACCTCTAGATTGTTGCAAAAGCATGAACAAAGTTATCCTACACAAAATGTTGATTTTGTTTCAATTGTCTTTGTTCTAAAAATTTGGCGGAATTATCTATACGGGGTTCATATAGACATTTTCACCAATCAGAGTCTCTAGTACTTACATAAGCAGAGGGATTTGAACCTATTGTAACACTTCGAAAGTTCATGACTTAGTTTAGAGCCTTACTGTATGAACCAATCCGTAAAACAATGTTTCCAAGCCTAAAGTAATGTAATGAAACTACTTAGGAGGGGTTAGAGTTAAAACGTCAAGAAACACCCATGACGTCCAAAGGTTTGTTAAAATTGAACTAGTGTTCCTTGGCAAGTTTCAAGGGGTTTTAAGAGACAAAATTTGGTCAAATTTGGTTAAAAGGTGTTAAACATGTATTGGAGTGTTTTTAGGGACGAAACGTCCTAGTATGACTCCCCAAGGATCACCCAAAGGGTTCTTGAGGAGGACTCACCCATCCATTGGCCGTCAAAACTGCCATTTGGCAGTGTGCACTCACGAGACTAAATGATGAGCCGTCGTTTGAATGACGCTCCATCGTTGTGGATCGTTAATTGACACTTATCCAGTCCACCAAAGGTATTAAAAAAACCAGCCTCTGATTCAAACAGTGGTTGACCAGAGGATCGGTGGGGCGTAGACGAGGGTTCGTTGATCGGGGGCTTGTTTCACTGTCCATTTTCCATCAAGGTAAGGCTATTAAGTTAATTCATTAATTAGGGGTTAAGGCATGGTTAATTAAGTTAGTTAGGGACTATATGAGGGTTCCAACTCATTAAACTAACCTAACTCCTCAAAATTCCCAAAACGCACTTAGCTCTAAATTCTCTCTACTTTCTCTCTCCCCCAAACTCAAACCTTTGTTGAAGGAACACTAGAGCTACAAGTCAAGGAAGAATTCACCGTGGAATCCATATAAATTTTTTGGCAGAATCATCCTCAATGAATGGTTTCTTTCACTCTTGGGATCCTTTCCCCAAGAGGCTACTTCAACTGTGGTTTTCAAACTTCCCAAAGACAAGGGTTTCAATCTTGAAATGGGTTCTCTTGTTGATACAAAATTGTTATCTGATTGTGATTTTATGATCTTTTATCATTGTTTAACTATGTAATTATCGTTAATTGTGGATAATAACTAGAGATTTCCCCTTGAAACCTTGTTCTTCCCTAAGCTCATTTTATGTGGAAATTTTATGGAAATTGTGGAAGATGATAAGTATGTAAATATATAGAATAAGAATTTCTATGATTTACTTCTTGAATTTACCTTGATTATGTATTGATTATATTTAGAATAAAACCCTCAAGTTTCAATCAAAGAAGGGGCTATCTCTAATATTGATATAAGGGTGGCCATTCATATCTTGACTCAAGTTTTGGCTACTCAAGTGTCTAGGAATGCAGGGTACAAGTGAACCCCAATGCTACACCACTGCATCAAGGATAAGGGATTTAACAAGGATGAATCCCCCTACATTCTTTGGCTCCAAAGTGGAAGAGGACCCGCAAGGGGGTAGGAGTGTAAAGGATTATAGTCTCAAGTTCAATCAACTATACAAGTATGCTCCTACTATGATAGCGGATTCTAGGTAAAAGATGAACAAATTTTTTATGGGGGTATTCGATCTTGTGGTTAATGAGTATTGTTCCGCTATTTTGATTTCTAACATGGACATCTCTTGTCTTATGGTTCATGATGAACAAATTGAGAAACAAAAGCTTAAGAAAGTTTGTAATGAATTGAAGAGGACAAGGGCCGAAAACGGAAATTATTCTAAGGCTATATTTAAGGTGCAAGATAAGATAAGGTTCAAGAAGAGTTTCCCCAATCAAAGCCCTTCTATCACTCCGAGGATCAAAAAAGATACAAGGTATACACCACAACCTCAAGAGGGGAAAGGTATTGGTACCTATGTTGATAAGTCTTCTTGTGTTAAATGTGGTGTGAAACATGAAGTCAAGTTTCTAGCTGGTATGGGAAATTTCTATGGATGTGGTAACAGTGGCCACATGTTGAGGGATTATCATATGATTAAAACACTCCGTAAGTTCATGACTTGGTATAGAGCCCCACATGATGAACCAATACTAAAAACAATCTTTCTAAGACTAAATTAATGTATTGAAAATATATAGGAAGTATTAGAGCCAAAACCTTAAAGAAAGACCTTGACATCCGAAGAATAGTGGAATTAAACTAGTAGACCTCCCTATGTTTGGTGATCGTTTGGGAGCATTATATAAAGTCTACAACATGTAAAAATAATTTAAATAGGTAAAATTATATTTATAGGGTCAAAAACGTGCAGTCACGAATCGCCAAGGACCACCTGAAGGGACCTTGTGTAGGACCCAAACATTCGCAAGTAGGCTGCCAAATCAGCCGCAACCAGCCAAGATGTGGAGTACCTTACGTGTCGGGTGGGTAACATTGGATGGGAATATTTTTCCTTGCGACGCGGGGAATTTACGAGGCTCACTTCCTCAACCCGGATTTCAGAAAAACAACAGGAGTTCCCCCCGCCCACCCTCACACGATGCGTTGACACTTTCCAAATTCATTCGCATCATTTTTCAGTCAATTTGACTTCACAAAAAGACCCAATTAAGTTAGGTGTACTTAGGGTAATTTACGGTTGACTATATATTTATTTAGGGTGAGTTTTAAATTATTGTTATCCATTGAAATCAATTCCCCAAAGCACTCTCACTTTTGTTTAAATTCTCTCTCTAACTCAACATCCATTAAAGAGTAATTTGGAGCTTGGAGAAGAAGACCAATTTCGCGAGTTTTTTCACTTCAATTTCATGGGTAATCATCAATTCAGGTATGGGGATGTTTATCCATGGAATATTTTCTCCATGAAGCCCTTCAAAACTTCTTTTTTCACATTCTATATTGTGACCAAAAACTAGGGCTTTTTATCTAACCATAGGTTTAATCCAAAATCATTTTCTTTATGTTATATAACCTGAATTATAAATATATTAGTAATAATTGATGATTTCTATTGTGAAAATCTTTTAAGAACCCATGTTTACCCTATGACCTAATTTTTTGCATGTTGATGGATGAATTGAATACATATCAACAAAATGCATTGAAATTAGTGAATTATCTAGTCATATAATCATGTTTCATGCCTATTTTGAGGTAGATGGGGGGTGATCATGATAACTGATTCCTAAACATGAACAAACGGTAAATTCTAGGGTTTGTATATATTATGAAGATTATTGTGCATACACTAGAATTGGCTTTCAAGGTACAAGGCTTATGAAAGGATACAAGAAAGGTAATTTTGATGTTTTCGTTCTCTTGAACCCTACCTATTGTGTGGCATTAATTATGTATAATGTAAATGATCTATTGTGTTGATTGAAAGTATATAACTCATGAAAATGCTATAATCAATATTATGGAAGTGCTACTCACATATGTATGTTGATTCTGTGATGAAAGTGTATTCTCAGCTAACGAATCTAACAGATTTATGTTGAATTGTACTTAACGAAGATGGATTACTCTTAATATATGTAGATACAATTAAGCAATGGTAGAAATTTTGGAAAAGTATACTTAGAATTAAGAGTATATGGATAATGAGCAAAAGACCCTCCTATTAATGCAAGAGGTTGGGTCATCCAAGTGATACTCTTGAGATAGGGACTCCTCCGCTAATGCAATAGGTAGAGTCCTTAGAAAACAATCTCCCTATCCCTTAACTATGTGCCCCTGTAGGAATTAGATAGCGGATCCACATAGTATCTAGTGAATAGGTTCTACCTTGGCAAGTAGAACACCTTATTTAGTGTGGGGCTTTACGACACCGGATTCCATACAAGCTATCATGGTTTATGTTTGTTATGGTAGATCTTCATTAAATAATAAAGTAACAAATAAAGTATGAACTTGACTATAATATCCTAATAAGTTGACTAATTTCAAGTGGGGTATGGGACTTCATTTGTTCATTGCACTAATAGGCTTTAACGGATGTTATAGAAAGTTCTTTGTAGTCATGGTGTAATATGAGAATGTAGGTTGTATGGATAATAGTTGAAGTGAACATATCCTTATATACAAATGTTTCTCATGATGTATGTATTTAACTTGTGATTATTGGTATATGATGAAAGTAAATGTCATACGTATGGCCAAGGTTGTTTCTATGGGAATGCTTGGTAGGATTGGTAGTATGGGATGCTAATTCTATATTGCAAAAGAGTACCCTAGGAGGTGCGAAGGTCATGTCTTCATAGTAGTTTCGACGTTTTTGGGATATTGTCTTATGTTTTTTCTTGATTATATAAATGGTTTTCAAAAACCTCATAAATACACACTTTACATGTAAATGTCCCTTTCTCATGTTTTAATGATTTTCATGCATTTCTCCATACTTAGTGCATTGATTGTACTAACCCCTTTCTCCCTTTTATTGTATGAGTACAGGATCCGTCTAATTGGTTTCTTCTACATGCTTGAAAAAAGCTTGGACATTCTCCAACACATTGTGGTGGATCCTCAAAGATTCAAAAACACGCGCACTAGTTGACATTTTATGATTTCTCTATTGATTTAATATACTTAGTAATCTTCTCTTATGTACTTTTGTTCTAAAAGACTATTGTGTTTAAAGGGTTAAAGACCCTTTTTGTAGACTTGTGTTCAACTTTTACAAATAGATGGTGTTGTGAGATGATACGAGAATATGATAATGAATCGCTTATATTGTTAACGAGTAGTCTTAGTTAACTCTATAATCAAGGAGTCTATATAAACTCCATATACAATACGTGAGAACTCAAGTATGCTTCAGTATACATAAATGTTTAAATTTTCTGCATTATTTCAAGTATATTATGCCCTGATGATTATGATAAGAGGCTATTACGAGATCTCTTCGAGGTCGAGTATATCGGTAACATCTAGGGGGTAGTCTTCGAGCGTTACAATGACGAAGGCTAAAGGAAAAGAAAATTCTCAAGCGAAGCAAGCTCTCCCGATCCCGATGCTCTTAGGAAGAACCTCTTCCATGCTCTTAGCTCTAGGGGTTATCAAGACAAGTGTCTCGATGTTGTCACCGGGATGTTACAAGTTTTATCCCTTGATGTTTATGCTTTACTGAACCTCAGTGCTACTTTATCATTTGTAAATCCTCTTCAATCTAAAATTTTTTATTCTCTACATGATATCTTATTCGAACCTTTTGCGGTTACTACCCCGGTGGGTGACTTTGTAGTGGCTAGAAAATTATGTAGGTTTTATCCTATATATTTTCCCAATATAGTTACATTGGTGGATTTGGTAGAACTTGATATGGTTGATTTTGATATCATCTTGGGAATGGATTGGTTGCATGCTTGTTTAACTTCTATTAATTCTAGAATATGGGTAGTTAAGTTCCAAATTCCTAATAAACCCATCTCATAATGGAAGAGGATAACTCAATCCCTAGAGGTCAAATCATTTCGTGTCTAAAAGTTTGTTAAATTATCTTTAAAGGGTGTGTCTATCATATTGTATGAGTCAAGGATATTTAGTCTGAGATTTCTCCATTATAGTCGGTACGCGTAGTGAGAGATTTTCCCAAAGTCTTTGCTGATGACTTTCCTAGAGTTCCTGTCGAAAGGGAAATAGATTTCAACATAGATTTGTTGCCAAATACGAAACCTATCTCAATCCCACTTTTTTGGATGGCTCTGTCCGATTTAACGAACTTGAGCTTCAACTCAACGATTTACTAGACAAAGGGTTCATAAGACCAAGTATTTCTCCTTGGGGCGCTCCGGTATTGTTTGTAAAAAATAAAGATGGGTCCCTTAGGATGTGCATTGATTCCGTCAAATAAATAAGGTTACCATAAGGAACAAGTTTTCGCTCCCTAGGATCAATGATTTTTTTAATCAACTCCAAGGGGAAAGCTACTTTTCTAATATTAATTTGAGATCGAGGTATCACCAACTTAGGGTGAAAGGTGAAGACATATCTAAAATGTCTTTCCAAACTAGGAATGGTCATTATCAGTTCCTAGTGATATCTTTTGGTGTCACTTATGCCCCGACGACTTTCATGGTCCTTATGAATAGGGTGTTCCGAGATTACATTGAATCCTTTGTTATTGTCTTTATTGATGATATCTTGGTATACTCCACGAGTGAGAATGAACATATGGACCATTTGGGGGTAGTAATGCAAGTCCTTAAGGAACACAAACTCTTTGCTAAATATAGTAAGTGTAAATTTTCATTGAGGTCAATTGCTTTTCTCGATCACATTGTTTCAAGTGAAGGTATAGAGGTCGATAAAAAAAGGCAAGCAGTTAGAAATTGGCCTACACCGTTGAGTCCAACCAATATTCAAAGTTTCGTGTGTTTAGCGAGGGATTATAGGAGATATGTTGATGGGTTTGCATCTATTGCTTCTCCTTTGAAAATCTTGACCTGAAAGAAAGTTAAGTTTGAGTAATCAGAAGCTTCTGAAAGAAGTTTCTAAGATTTGAAAGATAACCTTACCTACGCTCCTGTGTTGACCTTACTGGATGGTACCCAAGGGTTCGTAGTGTATTGTGACGCTTCCCGAGTAGTTTTGGGTTGTGTAATCATCCAACATGGTAAGGTGATATCTTATGCCTCTATACAACTCAAAGTGCACGATAAGAACTATCCAGTCATCACCTTGAATTAGCGTAGATAGTATTTGCCCTAAAAATATGGAGTAATTATCTTTATGGTGTCCATGTGGATATATTTACCGACCACAAATGTCTACAATATGTGTTCACTATAAAAGAAGTTTAATATCGGACAATGAAGATGGTTGGAACTTTTGAAGGATTATGACATGAGTGTCCTCTACGACCCCGGCAAGGCCAATGTGGTAGTGGA
This sequence comes from Solanum lycopersicum, assembly GCF_036512215.1. NCBI lineage: Eukaryota > Viridiplantae > Streptophyta > Magnoliopsida > Solanales > Solanaceae > Solanum > Solanum lycopersicum. The sequence continues at coordinate 30,202,771 of NC_090805.1, forward strand.
TTCTTTATGTTGTATGACTATGGGTTGTGCGTCTCATGTGGAACAAGATAAGGAAGAACTAGTGAAAGATGTTCATAAATCATCCCGGTCGGATGTTTGATTAGAAGATTCTCCAAATGGGGGTTTCATGGTTTCTCATAACTCTGAATAGTCCTTAGTGGTTGAGGTGAAGTCCAAGCATCATCTTGATCCTCTATTGAGGGAATTGAACTAATCGGTCCTTAGCATGTTTAATGAGTCATTCTGCCAGGGGGATGGGGTACGTAGGTACAATGGTAGACTGTGTGTACCATATGTTGATAACATGATGTGAAAATTTTTTGAAGAAGCTCATGGGTCCCGATATGCTATTCATCTGGGTGCCACCAAATTATACCGTGATCTTCAAGAGGTCTATTTGGGGGATGGTTTCAATAAGGAAATAGCAGAATTTGTAGCTAGGTGCCCTAATTGTCAACAAGTAAGAGTCGAGCATCAAAATTTGGGTGGTTTGACTCAAGTAATGAATGTTCCTACTTGGTTGTGGGAAGATATGAATATGGACTTTGTTGTTGCGTTGCCTCGAACCCGGAGGAAAAATGAATAAATATGGGTTATTGTGGATAGATTGAGATGACTTTATCCCCGTAGAGTCTACTTATTTGGTAGAAGAGTACGCAAGGTTGTACCTTACTGATATTATGAGTTTTCTTGGTGACAGTTTGTCCATCATTTTAGATAGAGGGCCCTAATTTACTTCTCAATTTTGGTGGTCTTTTAATAAAGGGTTAGGTACTCAAGTGAAATTTAGCGCCACTTTTCATCCTCCAACATATGGTCAAGCGAAGCGTACAATTCAAACCCTAGAAGATTTGTTCAGAGCTTGTGTTATCGAATTAAAGGGTAATTGGGACAATCACCTATCGTAGATTGAGTTTTCCTATAATGATAGCTACCATTCGAATATCCCCATGGCACATTTTAAAGCACTCTATGGTAGGAGATGAAGGTCTCCAGTTTGGTGGTTTGAGGTTGGAGAGTCTCAACTCCTTGGTCCCGAAATAATCTACAAAGCCTTAGAGAAGTTTGGTGATAAAGGATTAGTTGAAAATAGCCAATAGTCGGTGAAAACCCTATTCTGACAATAGAATAAAAGACCTTGAATTTGAAGTTGATACGGAGTACTTTAAGAGCTCACCCACGAAAGGGGTGATGAGACTTGGCAAAAAGAGGAAGCTTAGTCCCCGTTATGTGGGTATTTATAAAATAGTGAAATGGGTCGGGAAGGTTGCTTATGAGTTGAAGCTACCAAGTGATTGGCCCAGTTCATCCCGTACTTCGTGTCCCCATGCTTAAGAAGTGTATTAGCGACCCAATATCCATTCTCCCTATTGAAGGATTAGGTGTGGATGAGAACCTTTTGTATGAAGAGGTTCCGGTGAAAATTCTAAATCCTAAAGTTAAGAAGTTGAGGAACAAAGAAGTAGACTCCATAAAGTCCTATAAAGAAACAACTTAGTTGAGGGAGCAACATCGGAGGCAGAGGCCGACATGAAGTCCCATTACCCTCATCTTTTTACTTAAAATTCTAGCCATGGTTGATGTTAGTAATCCCCTGAAAATAAAATCATGAATAATGTGAAATTTTTTTATTTTTCTAAGTATGTGCATCTCTTAGTAAAGCTACATGCTAAAAGTCAATTTTGATGAAAAATGTGCTCTTACTTATCTTGCACTTATTTGTGTTATGTGTATAGTTGTCTATATCAGATTTTTTTTTAGCATACTGATTGCATGGTAACTCTTGATGTTGATGTTGAGCTCATATTGATAGGTAGTGCTCATATTGATATTGACAAGGTAGTTCTCATACTGATATTGACAAGGTAGTTCTCATATTGATATTGACAAGGTAGTTCCTCATTATTTGATATGATGTATTGAGCTCTTCTATTTAGTAAATTGTTAATTGAGTTACTATGTGTAATTTCATGTTTATGTGATGAAGGGAGTTGTGAAGTAATCTTATAAACTTTTATTCATTAAGATTTGTTTTTGTTAGTTGGGAAGGGAATTGTGAAGTAATTTTATAAACTTTGATTCATTATGATTTGTTGTTGTTGGTTGGGCTGCTAGTATTGAGTCTTTCCTCTCCCGAGAAAAAGTTTTAGGTGTTATTCGAGGACAAATGTTTCAAAGGGGGATAATATAACAGTCTGAATGTTCATGACTTAGTCTAGAGCCTAAAAATAGGAACCAATCCGTAAAACAATGTTTTTCTAAGGCTAAAATAATGTAATGAAAGTACTTAGGAAGGTTAGAGTCAAAACGTCAAGAAACCACCATGACGCCCGGAGGTTTATGAAAATTTAGCTAGTGTGCCTTGTTATGTTTCAAGGAGTTTTAGGAGTCAGAATTTAGTATAATTTGGAAAAAAAAGTTTAAACATGTTAGAGTGTTTTTAGGGTCGAAACGTCAGGGTACGACTCTCCAAGAACCACCCAAAGGGTCCTTGAGGAGGACCCATCTATTGGGCCTCAAAACATCCATTTGGTAGTGTGCAACCATGAGACAAACGATGAGCCATCATTTGAATGGCTCTCTCTTATTGTGTCTCAGTGTTTTACACTTATCCAATCCACCAAAGGCCCAAAAAATCCCGCATCTGATGAAAACCACGGTTGAGTAGAAGGGGCAGCGGTTGGATAGACAAGGCGTACATGAGGGTTCGTCGATGGGGGGCCTATTTCACTGTCCATTTTTTGTCAAGATAAGGCCAGTGAGTTAATAAGTTAATTCATTAATTAGGGTTTAAGGGGTTATTAATTAAGTTATTTAGGGACAATATAAGGTTCCAACTCATTAAACTAACCTAACTCCTCGAAATTCCCAAAACCCGCTTAGTTCTAAGTTCTCTGTACTTTCTCTCTCTTTAAACCCAAACCTCCTGTAAGACCCCCAAAATGATTTAGGGTGTATAGAGATTCACATATTCTTATAATATTTTTAACATGTAAATAAGTGTTTTAAAGTATGCTTGGCTTATTTGAAGTCATTTGGAAGCCAAACATTAAGGGACGACCAAGACATTCGACGACTAGTCACCTAAGGGGCCTTATGTATTTTATGTGCTTATGTATGTTTCATGAGCTTATGATGTAATAATATGATACAAAATGATTTTTTATGCAGTATGGTGAGTTTCATGAAGTTTAGAGGTCAAACGTCCAAGATGTTTAAAGCGTAGCCCTTGAGACATGCATGTGCGGGACTTGATTGTGACTAGCATGTTTGGACGTGTTGCGTGCAGTTGTTTTGGGAAAAAATAATTTTGAAGGTACTTTAATTGTTAATGTTCATATTTACGTTGGAAACGTCCAGATATGACTTCCCTAGGGCCCCACAAGAGGCCCTCAAGACGAACCCAAAGGCTGTCGAGACACGGCCTTGGTATTGTCAATCTATGAGCCAAGTTGATGCCCTGTTTCCCAATCGACGCCCAGTCGATGGGATTCTTAGCTCAACACATGGCTTGGTGAGCCTTGTGTCTCAAAAAAGGATTATCAGTCACCAATAAAGGAACAATAGGACGCCCCATCATCCAGATAGTGTTGTTCGTCGATGGTTGCCTGCAACTTGATGCCTGCGACTGTTTTATTTAAGGGGTGAATTGGAAATTCACCCCACGTCCTAAACTTAACATACTTTTTTTATTTGATTATTTTTTGGTGTATTTAATTTGTTAAAAATGTGATCAACCCATTCTCAATCCGTTATTCACAAATAAGACTTTCCTTCCAAAGCCAATAATCTCTACAAACCTCCATTGAAGGTGAAGCTCAAGAACAACTTTGATATTGGACTCCCATGGATTCTTCTATAATACCTCATAACTGACTTAGGTGAAAGCTAGATCCTAACATAGTTTTCATGAGGGTCAAACGTTCTAAATTGGTCTATAATGTGATATTGTGGGAATGTCTAGAGTTTTAGGTACATTGGAAGTTAAATGTCAAGGGAAAACCAAGACATTCGATGAGTAAGTCACCTATGTGCCCCATGTTTCTATATGTGTGTTTCATGAAGTTTGGAGGTCAAACTTCCAAGAGCGTCCATGACGTTCGTATGGTTTGCCTTGAATTGACCTTACGTGTCTTGGCATGTTTCGTCGAGTTTTACGTGTTTAATTTGGATGAAATTAATGTGGTACATCCTAAACTCGTACAAAAACATATTCGGGTTAGAAACCTTTGGGAAAATATACCCAAGTACCAACCAATTTCCCTTGAGGAAGGGCTCTTTCCTTGCGCCAAGGCTGCCTAGACCAGGCCCCAATCGATAGAGGAAAATGACGGATCGTGGGTTGGTCGACGCCCCGTCGATGGGTATCGTGGATCAATACTTATCCAAGGTATATTAATCTCCAAAAGGCATGTCTCTTAAACAAATGACGAGACGCCGGGACGGACAATTTGTGGACAAACAGTCCATCGACTAGCCAGTCATTAGTGTTGTTGTAAATTTTGCAGGCTTACTGTAATGCTAAGGGTGAAGTGGTTATTTCACCCCATGTCCAAATAATATTTCATGCAGTTACTTAGGGGTAATTGGGGTATCTTAAACATGTTTAAAAGCCTTAAACACTTAGGAGAATTCATTCCTCAAAATCCAAATCCAAAAATATCTTAGATATTCTCTAGAACTCCATTGAAGCCAAAACATAAGGAAGAGCTTGAATTTGAGATTTGAGTGGTGATTATTCATCAATTTCATGTATTAACATCATTGAGGTATGGTTTTGATCGTTTAAACTCTATTCATCAAGGATCCAATCTTCAAAGTAATTTTCAAAGGCTAATCAAAAGATTAGTTTTTAAAACATAAATATATCCATGGGTTCTTGCATTAGAGATTTTAAAGTAGTGAATATCTATAGAATTGTTTTTATTTTGATGATTTAACTCAATTAACCTATGAACCCATGTAATTGATGAACTTTAGTTTTTGACTACTTTATTTGTTAAGTTATAATGACTTAATGTTTACTAATTATAGTGTAGTTTTTTATGGTCTATTGAATGAAGTAATAATTGTATTCAATTGACATATAGTTGGTATTAGATTGGTATATATGCATTGAATTGACTTAAATTCATGAGTATTGTGATAATTGTATTGAATTGATGTTCATTACCATGGGTAAGGGCCTTATGGTATTGAATTGGATGATTTAGCTATGGATTTAAGTGGTGAGAATGGATTGGTGGTACGCTTCCCTAATCCTCTTTATTTTATGTTAATTAAAATTGAATTATGTTGGGATTGGTGTGGTCCACTTATTGTGGCGGTGCTATGTGATTTCTTGTAATTGATGTGGCCTTGTCGGTGTTACTTTAAGCATTATGATGATCATGGCCTTGTCGGCAAACTAATTGAAGTATTATAATGATTTGTGTAATTCATTATGTGAAGTATGATCATATTTACCTACATGCTAGTAATGTGAAAGTTTGATGTTATTAGTTACCATGTTAGACTATGACTTTGTCATTAGGTGTGTAGTCTTCGAGTTGATGCATGGTCATACTTACTTGAATATATGAGTTTATGATGTTTATATTGATGATGTTATATTAATGTATAGGATGACATAAAGATGATAAGGGTCATTCCTAAGTTCTTCAAAGAATGATATGTTATATGTAATAAAGTAAAGTATTTTGTGTCTTGTTTTGGTAGAGTTGTGAACTTTACTTGATAATTTTATGAATAATATTTAAATATGAGATTTCTTGACTAGGTAAGCTTAGTGCACCCTTGTCATAATATGAATGAATGACATGTTAGACCTTAGATGATGTTAAGAAGGTTATGTACGTGGAACCTTACACCTAGTGGTAAGCTATGAACTTTGAAGTCGTTAGTCATATTAATATCCTTCATGTAATGAATGTTGGACTTAGGGTTAATTAGGTGGAATGGCATCATATCATCCTTAGGAAAGTCATGATGTTCTATCTTTGTCACCATTGTAAGGTAGCCCTAGTGGACCTATTTGGTAGGGTGAATGTGATTGGGTTTTGAACTAGATATGGAACCTCTTCATGTGATCGTTTAATGTCAATTAATATATGAGAACAAAGGATAGCACCGAGTGAGTATGTTATGGGAACTAGCTCGATTGTAGAAGGAGACTAGAATATAATGTATCTCTACTTGAGAATGAGACTAGTATACATAAAAGCCATTCATATTCCTCAATCATGTGCCTACATGGGATGTGTCCTAGTTCTACCCTTGGAAAGTAGAACACCCTCACCGGTGTAGGTTACAACTTTGGATTCCATGTTTATCTATCATGGTCTATGTCGATTATTTACTATTCTCATCATATGGGATACCTACTAGCATTAAAGAAGTACTATGAAGTTTAGGTGGCGGTATGGGAAGCTACCTACACATTGCACAATAGGTTTTGAAGGTGTTAGTTAGACTCCCTAGGTCTTCCCCAAGATCATTACTTGAATATCCTTATGTGATGAATGAGTCCCTAGGTCTTCTCCAACACCATTACTTGAATATCCTTATGTGATGAATATCTCTAAAATGAACTAATGAATGTAATGATTTAAGTTAAAAAAGCATGTTAAATTAATAAGTACTTATCTAGAGTATTTAAGGGTTGTCTAGTTAAGGTGTGAAGGGGGCATAGGAATGATCATTTCATTAACTAGATAAGTCTTAAGAATGACTCTAGTTTGGGAAGATGGTTGATTATTTAAAAAATATCTTAACTTAGGTAGTCTTATGGATTATTTAGGTAATCTTGAAGAGGTCAATCATGGATGTTATCATCTTTATTTACTTAAGTTATTCTTTTGATAACCTTTTGAAAGGAGAATGTCATAGAATATGTATGCTATTGTATTAAGTTAGAATGGTTCTATCTTAGGTACTACATAGGATCCCTTAAGTGTGTGTGTAAGGGATTGTATGAGCGGTCACTTCACAACTCATTCAAGTGAACCTTAGAATGACCTTTGGTAGGAGGATCTCATGTTCATGTGGTTGGGGTGTTGTAAGTTTGTATATCTCATTATAGGTGGTCTTAATGATCATTTAGTTGTCCCTAGAGAGGGTGTATGGGTGGTCTCTCTTTGTCTTACTTAAGTGAGTCTTAGGATAGTTTTAGTGAGAAGATTGCATGTTACAAAATATCCGATGTGAAGTTGATAAACTTCACTATAACAGTGAAGTTAGTTCACTGTATCTTGGAATAAGTTTACTATAATGTTGCTAAAAATGTGAATAATTGTCTAAGTGATTCCTTATCTTTTTAAGGTGTAAAATGTGGTTGTTATTCTTATGATATGATATTAAAGTTCAAAAAATGCATATTTCCAATAAATTTCCGTCTTCATGATTTTTATGCATTATGGCATACTTAGTACATGACTTTGTACTAATTCTATGCTTTTATCTATCTCTAAAGTGATTCATAGATGAAGGTACTTTTTTAGAGATAAGCTTAGATTAGAAGAACGTTCAAACCTCCTATAGTACCCTATTAAAGCCAAGAAACTTCTAATTTCATTTGGAATCAATGATCTATACCAATTCTTAACCACCACGGTTTTCTTTTTATTGACATCTTTACCTTCACTTGAGATAATCTGACAAGGAAACTCCACAAACCTCAACCAAAACTTACACTTACTATACTTGGTAAAAAGCTGGTGTTTCTTAAGGACTTGCAATAGCACTCCCAAATGGTCCATATGTTCACCCTCATTCTTCGAATATACCAATATATTATCAATGAAGACAATCACAAAGGAATCTAGGTAATTCAAGAACACTCTATTCATAAGGTCCATAAAAGTCGTCAGGGTATTCGTGAGACAAAAGGACATTACTAGGAACTCATAGTGACCATACCTAGTTTGAAAAGACATTTTAGGCCCATCCTCACCTCTAAACCTATGTTGGTGATACCCCAAGCTTAATTCAATCTAAGAAAAGTAGCTTGCCCCTTGGAGTTGATCAAACAAGTCATCAATTCGAGAGAGGGGATACTTGTTCTTAATAGTGACCTTATTAAGTTGACGATAGTCAATACACATCCTAAGGAACCTATCTTTCTTCTTAACAAACAACAGCGGAGCTCCCCATGGTGAAATACAAGGTTGAATGAAGCTTTTGTCTAATAAGTCCTCGAGTTAAAGCTTTTGCTCCTTCAACTCTGTCGAAGCCATCCGGTAAGGAGGGATTGAAATTGGATACGTATCCGGTAATAAGTCAATACCAAAATCTATTTCCCATTTGGGAGGAATTTTGGGGAAGTCATTGGGAAAGACCTCAGGAAAGTCCTTCCATACGGGGACCGACTCTATAGGAGAAATATCGGACTCATGATCTTTGACTCTTGCAATATGGTAAAGGCACCCCTAAGAGATCCTTTTACAATATTTTAATCAAGAAATGATACGACCTATAGGAATTGGGTTACCGCCTTCCACTCTAAAATGGGTTCATTAAGAAAATTGAACTTAACCACTCTTGTTTGATAATATATTGAAACAACACAAGGATGCAACAAATCCATTCCCAAAATAACAGAAAAATCAACCATATCAATCTCTACCAAATCCACCCATGTAACTCTATAAGGAAAAAATATAGGAAAAATCCTAAAGACACTTCTAGCCATAATGGAGTCACCTATCGGGGTTGTAACCAAAAATGGTTCAATCAACACATGGGGTAGAACATCAAACTTTTTAGCTACCTAGAGGAGGTACAAATGATAAAATAGCACCGGGGTCAAGTAAAGCATACACATCAATAGAAAAGACTTGTAACACACTAGTGACCACACCGGTATATTCCTCTCGATCACCCCTAGAGTGGAGAGCATAAAGCGGTTGCTTTTTGTAGCATCCGAACTATTATTTCTTGAGCTTGAACACTCCCCTTATCTTAAGCTTGTATCTTTACTGCTCTCCTTATGAAAATCCCTAACATTATGTCCACTCTTGCTAGGTAAATACCATATATTTCCTTTTGGTATCTAGGGTTAGACACCCTATCCTTTTTTGCATTAGGGATATTGGAAAGAACTTGGTTGGAAACCCCTTTCTTGAATATAGGCTTGTCTTGAATCTCAAGCCTAACCTTGGAAGTACCTCCTCATATGACTTGGCCCTCTTAAACTCCCTATTCTTACTATTAAGTCCAGTCTCCTCAACTTGTTGTGCATGAACCATCAACTGAGAGATATTTATATTTTCGTTGATCATCGCCAATCGACACTCTTCAACTACATCATCGGACACTCCCGTCACAAAGAGAATCATCTCATCCCTAGGATTGGATACCAAAGAATGAGAATACTTGAATAACTTAGGGAATTTCAAAGAGTACTCTTGCACACTCATACCTCCTTGACGAAGGTTGATAGGTACCACGCTCAAGTCCCTATATCTCTCCATTAGGTGTACGATGTTTGAGTTGAGTCATTGAGTTGATAAGAGGCTAGCTCGACCTTCTCATTTGAACTCACCCCCATAGCATATAGGATCTTATAGACTTCATCTAGAAAGTCTTGGGGTCTTCGTTCACCTTTGACCCATAAAGCATCGGAGGTTTCATACTCATGAAATCCCTAAAGCAGGAAGCCATGGTACTAATATTTGGTTGAACACGAGGTCCAACCTCTACATTGGCTTGAGTCGTCATGGCTTGAGCTTGAGTGGGTAACGCTTGAGTTTAGGTAGTTATGGCTTGAGTGAAAGTCACAAATGTCGACCTTATCTCTCCATACATCATAGGTGGAGGAATGACCGGAGCTTGGTCTTATGGAGGGACTTTATTGTCTTGTGTATGGCCTTGGTTGCCTTTTGAGGAACTCTCACATTGGCAATCTCTTCCTTATGAATAATAAAAGGATTATAAGATCAAGGGACACATATAGTTACCACTCATAAGGCACGACTTTCAAGATTACCAATAAGTGAGAATTCATAAGCATCGAAAAGCCTCTTATTCATAAGTGTGGCGCACTTAACACACATGAACAAGACTCTGCATAGACGTGGTTTAGTAAAATCAATCCTAATATTACTTCAACGTGATGTTGCTAATATTTTTTCACGACTGGATTGCACCGCCTAAACGTAACTGGCGTCGTCGTCCTCGGAAAGAACTAAGACTAGACTCTTAGAATTTTTCATAACATGTCATAGGTTAATTTGCAGAAAAATTAAAGTTTTCTACATATTGAGGTTTACATAAACCTCTCACATACTACTTAGGTTGTTCACTTAGAGCTGTCGAATTGGAAGCTTACATAGGCTTCTCGTTTAGACAATATAACCAACATACTAGAATTTAATAAAATAATATTGTCTCACATTAAACCATCTAAAACAAAGTAGAACATTCAGTCATAGCCCTTAATACAAATTCATAATTTCCCCATAGGGCTTACAACAATATCTTCCACAATAAAAGAGAAATGAATGTCTTTAGACTATAGCAATACTACTAATGTAGAGTACGTGGCACCATCCTCGAACTAAAGGACCTACAAAAACATGGAGAAAAGTCCAAATCTTCTTGCAAGCGACCTTGATACCTCAATGGCCCGAACCTACATTGTTTGGGTAAAAGGGAAAGAATATGGGTTAGTACATCCACTTTTACTAAGTATGGAAACATATGTACATATAATCTTTAAAATCATGCTTAAAGGGACATTTTGTTCAAAGTCATGCTAAGTCACTTTCAAAAGCCTTAATGCACAATTTGGAAATCATACAAGCGAATAATAACATATTCGTTTAAGACAAATCCATATTGAACCCAAGACCAATATCATCAGTAAAGTCAAGTCAACATGGATATTATCAACATAAGGTTATATCAGCATGAAGTAGCATATCAATATCATATAACAAAAGCAACTCCAACATAATGTCACAACAATAAAACATGTACAAGAGTTCATATCATCATAACTTATAAGACCCTTACCAACAATCCCATCCCAAGCATACAAGTCAATACTCATGTGAAGTTCCATAACCCCACATAATCAAGTAAACAAAGAAAGAGATCATAAGTAATGCCTCACTTTATATAACATAGCATCAAGAGTAGTAATCATCATATATAGCAATATAAATCAATAACATATTCGTAAGTGAAACTAACATCATATAGGATCATCAACGTGTAAAGCCAACATATGCATATCATTTACTTTATAAGAGCATAACAACAACCTCATACAACTTCCCTCAAGGAAAACTATTGCAATGTATAGGTAGAGTCTCATACCCCTACCTACACTAAGAAGAACCTCTTAAGTAACCTTAGTTAGAGTTCACTTCATTACTTCTAGTTTACTTTCGGGAACAATCTCCATAACAAACAATAGATCATGTGAGATAAACATGGAATTTGGTATCATGAAATCCTACACCTAAAGAAGGTGGTCCACTTGTCAAGGTAGAACTAAAACATGAACATACATTCTAAGTGGATCCACTAGATATTATTCCTATGGGGCAACATAATTAGAAAACTAGTAGATATATGTTGGACTCCCTTTGTGCACGATTGCATTATAATCACTATCTCGTGATAACCCTTGGTGAATCTCCCTTTTATGTGTAGTCAACATCTCCTTTTGTCAAGTTCACTCGGTGCTAAGCTAAAGTCCCTTTTTAAAATGCCCTTAACTTAATCTTTAAAAATAATAGCTTAATAAAAGTCATGGAGACTACCCCTTATATATCATATCATTTAACTCATTAGACATAGGATGAGAACTTCCTTTCATCAAACAACCATCACTCATAAGATCACATATCATACTGATTATCACATAATGCACATAAAAGGATCATCTTCAACCTTTCACCCTCACCACCTTACCATGATATTACATTCAATACAATCATATCATGCCATCATATTCATCACATAATATCTTCCTAAATCTAATCACATGTAATACTTAAAATGCACAACATCATCACCAAATACAATCCATCGTTATTAAAGTAAAGAGTTCAAGATCACAAAGTCTTACCAATTACGTTCCATGGCATTCATCAAGAATATCACCTATAATTCATTACAATTATAAAATAATCCTACTAATAGTCATCATAATATAGTAAATTAAGCAAAAACATAACCAATTCAAACGACGTAATCATCAGCAAGTCCAATTCATATCTAGGGTTAGGGTATCGGATTAAATTTATGGATTCTAGCACAGATTTAGGTTAAGGACAAAGAACTACCACAATTTAACTCATAAAAAATCATTATCAATCATTAATAATCATAATAAATCAACATTATAACCAATTGAAAGACAAATCAAGAAATTAGAAAGAAACCCGTGTTTTTTTACATATTTTGTAATCAATTTGAAAGAGCCTCTTGGGGAAAGAGATCCCAAGAGTGAAGATATTCCATACCTTAACCATCCTTGAATAATGACAAAGAGAAATTTGAAATATTAGAGTTCTAGTGACCTTGAAGCTTGGTCTTCAATGGAAATCTTTGAACAGAGTGAGAAAGTAGAGAGAAGTTGGAGAGATTTGAGTTTGGGAAATAAGAAGTGTTTGGTTAGGATAATTAGGTTTATGTATTATACAGTCCCAAAAGTAACCTAGTTAACCCTCCCTTAACACTAAATTAACCAAATTACTATCTAACTAATCAAGACACTTACTTAAATACATAGCAGTGAAATTAGACCCTCAAACAACAGTTGCTCGTCGACCGAGCGATGATCAAATGATGGCATTATACTGTCAAGTGGTCGTTTGATTCATAGGGTATACTTTTTGGCCATTTTGGAGAATTAGTAAGTGTCCACCAATGGAGCAATCGGCATAGAATCGATCAATCGAGGGCTTGTCGATTGTCTTCATGGATTCACGCTGTCAAGTTGACAGATTGGGGGTCAAATTGCATGGTCCTCCTTAAGGACCCTTAGGGTGGTCCTTGGGAATTCATACACAAATATTTCAACCCTAATATACATCTCTATATATTTACCTCTTTTTAACCAACTTTCATAAAACTTTGACTCCTAGAACCCATTGAAACATGCCAAGGCACACTAGTGTACATTTCATAATTCAGTGGACGTCACGGACGTTCATTGATGTTTTGACTTTAACACTTCCTAAATGTTTTAAATACATTATTGTAGGCCTATGAACACTGTTACAAGTATTAGTTCATCGTGTGAGGCTTAGATTATGTCTTGGCCTACCGAAGTGTTACAATAATTTGCAGCATAAGAGAAGACACTACTCTGAACGACCATTGTCTTAGCCACTAAATAAAGTTATTTACATGAACTTAGACTCACTTTTCAGTGGATGGTACTGAGGATATAGTAGAATGGTCTTTCGTTTGAGTTTTGTGTTAGTTTTTTGTATTTTAGAGCATATAATGTTTGATCGGTTCATTTTGACCAAAATTTTAGGTAGACGGCCACAAAGTGAAATTTTAACATTCTCATTTGCTCTAGAACATTAAATTTAGTCTATTAAGACCTTCATTTAAATCTTGACGCTCTTTGACTTATTTTGAGTCTCGCTATAGAATTTAGCTTACAATGAAGCTTTGTGTGGGACTTACTTTTTATCGAGATGGCCTAAATTAGAAGTTCCGACAAAGCCATTGAGTTCAAAAGAAGAAATTGGTGAGGTAGCATATCTATTTCCATGCTAGGGTTTTGAATGAATCCTCAGCACCCCTTTAGGGATTTTCAAGTTGGGTTAAACCAAATGATGTGCATTTGTTGGTGCAGCGAAAAATTCTTCATCATCGTCATGCACCTAGGGTTGTAATTGGTTCACTTATCTTCATTAAGATCGATACTTCAGGCCTAGTCTAGGTGGAAACATACATAATTTAGTGTGCTTTAGTAATTCTTATAGTTATATATTGTCTCCATAAAACTTATCATGGTTATGGTACCTTCTATTATTACTTGGGCCTAAGTTGTTTTTCATAGATGTAGGCTGGCTTTATTTAGGCATAGCTATCGCTGGGTAGCTGTTCGGGGTAACGCATCGATCTTTGAGTAATTCCTCGTTGACCATTTAAATTCCTCATTATTTCGTACATGTCATAAGTACACGTGACCTTGTTATTTTATTCCTATTGAGGATGTTAGTATATTTTTGGGCATGATTCCTTATTTGAGGACCAACTATAATTCAAGCTAGTTTTCCTTATTCTAGGAGTATGCTAGTATTCCAGTTCGTGTTGGATCATAAATACTATTCTTCAGAAATTTGTTTTCACACTATTTCCCTTTTAAAAGTAGTTTTCTATGGAAGTCATATCGCTAAGATAACTTTGATAAATTGGTTTTATAGACATTAGAGGCATCTAGGATTCCAAACTCTTCAAACTGACTATTAATGCTATTATTCATCATTTTAACATGTTATTAACTCATAGCATACATGATAGGATCTAGCTTAAATTAGTTCATTTTTAGGGTTGTTACAACCATATTGACCTCCACATATATGACATATATGAAACTCAATATCTAATTGGAGTCCATAATTATAGTTATAAGGATATAATCACCTAACCACCATTTATCTTATTCATCCATGTCAATAAGAGTTCCAAATTATTCAAAGGGAAAAATTTGTTTAGAAAAAAAATAAGAAAGAAAAATTGTAACCTAGAAGAATAATTAACTTATAAGTCCCCTCCAGTGGTTCTAAAAACTTGTTTTTTCCAATTGCACATGCAAGTGTACGTGCTCGCACAAGTAATGTAGTGTCCCTAAGAGGGCAAGAACATCGAGCCAAAAGGAATTGTTGATAATTTTTTTACTAAATTATACAAGTCTAATTATATATTCAAGAGTTCTAAAAGAATCTGATTTATAAATAAAGAATGCAAGAATTAAATACTAAGATTACTTTATTATGATTTGGGAAAATTCTAGGGTTGCAACTTACATAGAATCCATGCATAGTATCTTCTTGTATGGACTTCAATTGGATATTAAATTGATTATTTAAAAGGTTGAATGTATGATTATGGTCTCCCGACCTATGATTGTCTACCACAATTTGCAGTATAACTACATCATTTAGCAGGGATAGGCTGAACAAAGTGCATAGCATTAACTTTTCATCTTTAATTTCTCAGCTTGTTTACTAACCAAGCAAGGTGTCTGTGTATATCCCTATCATTATAAAAGTCAACCTTAATTTCTAGAGAAGGTCATGCTCCTTTTTCCTATGTTATACCTCTTATGCCACTCCGAGTTCAATTTGGACAATGATTTTATTACAATAATGGTCAATCACAAAATACTAAATCAAGAGCAAAAGAGAAATTTATGTAAAAATCAACTTTGATCCATAAAATTCAATAATAAAAAATAATTTGTAGACACAACCCATAGTAAGGGTCTTTAACTATTGATATCCAAGAAAATAAAATAGGAGAAAATAAACCTAAAACTTATCATGACTTATCTCTCTGACGTATCTCTTTTAATAATTATTTTTATGGACTATTTATAGATCTAGGAAACTCTAAATAAAATTATTGAGTCCAATAAAAATAAGAAACCCAAAACTCAAAATAATTGGGTTATCCGTATAACAGTATTGTCGCTCAACAGTTTCTTTTCTTGTCTTCACTTGCTACAACATAACAGCAAGGTAATTAACCACAATTTGCTCTCCTTTGTTTTTGCCTAAATTCTGCAAGTATATAAATATTAATATAACATTTAATTTAATACATTAAGTTACCTACTTGATATTCTACTCTTTAATTCGTGTTAGCTCCAAATTACTTCATGTACATACCAATTTGATCCTACAAATAAAATCAAATATTAATCACAATCCATAAATTTATGTTCAAAAAGAGAATATAAAAATTCTAAATTTGATACAACTAATTATTAAAAATATGTATTTTTTGCCTAACATCATACATAGACTTCTCAAGTGGCCTATGAATCCCTCTGGTCGGGTGTCACATTGAATTTGATAAGGGCATCCTTAAAGGTCATACCTAGATGCAGGGACAACAGGCAGGTGTATACACTTGGTTGTGTGAAACATTCTTTAGAATAATCATTTGGTTTTAACTGTATTATCTGCATTCATATGCATTGCCTATTACCAGTATAATAAGTTGTTATTTGCACCAAGCGATGGGTTATTTTTTGTGATTTGTACCTTTTAATATTATGGTGTATGATTAGACTATTGTTTGACTATAATTGTGTATAATAAATTGGATTGGTTGCTATTTTCATAAGGGTTTGGCTTAGCCCCTATATTTGTACGCTATTATTAATTTCTAATTATGTTGAGTAGCGATATTACCATGGGTCATGCCTTGGCTAATTGAATCTTGTGGTAGGATATTATTTTTATTAGTTTGTTGGGCTCACGCCTTTGGGTTTGTTTCATTGGCTCTGTCTAATACTCATTGTATTATATTCATTCATTTTTGTTACCAGCAGTATCATGTTATATCTCCTCACTAGATACTTGTGATGTGCTTTCGCTATTTAGCTATTGGTTTTACTCCGTTTGTCTTTGGATCTTATTCAATATATTCCTATTGGGTACCATTTTTTTATACTCACACTATATTTCTTCATCTTGTGGATCATAGTACGAGTTCTCATTGTTGATTTTGATCTTGTGCGGAGAAACTTTTGGGATTCGAAGTGTAACACCCCAGAAATTTTTCGAACTAAGTTCAAACCTATCTTCTTAGTGAGTGAGATTTTTACCAAGAAATTAAAATTTCTTGAGTGTTAAGGTCAATAGGTGTAGCACCTTGAGTTCCAAGAAGAACTAAAGTGAACTCATTGAGGTCATTTCTAAGCTCTTCTATGTTATGAGTCAACTTCAAATGACAATAATTTCTAGTACATGATGAGTTCGGTGTGCTACAAGATATATTAGAAAAAAATCATTGAATTATATTTCCAACACCAACAAGTTTTCTCATTTTCAAGTTTGTATGAAAGATGTAGGCCCATTGGAAGTCGGGATGTCTATATAACAAAAGTCAAACAAGATTTTTAAAAGGTATTTTGGTCTTTTATTATCAAATCAGTTTTTATTTCATTTTCAATAATATTTTAGGGGTATAATCTTATTGGGTTTAGTTTTATAATCCTAATATACGCTTAGGGTTTTAGTTAAGAGTTTAAGAAGAAAAATACGAGAAAAAAGGAGAGGATCAAACCATTCGCCGAGAGTCTTATGTTTTGTTGTGGTTTTACGCCATGGTTTTAATCCTAAGAGGTATTTAATCTTCCATAGAGTGGTTATTTCACCCACACGCCAATCATCAATGAAATTTCATTCTTGAAGTTGGTAGATTAGAGATCTTGATGACTTATTGATAGGTGTTCTTGAAGTTCATTCTAAATCTTGTTGTGTTGGGGTTTTTATGATTTTTTTAGATGAAATTTAGTGATTTCATTATTATATTGAGTATATTATAGTGTGATTATGTTAAATAATCAAATCCAACTAATTGGGGAAGACACCGTTAGATTATAGGTCAAATAGGGTGACAAACACGCAAAAAAATCGTCAAAATTTTCTAGGTTGGAGCCTACCACACCACGCCAGCCAGAGAGCCCGATCCACCGCTCTTAATGTTAGGGGCTCGCACCCTGTTCAACTCAGTGCACCCTCCCCCACACATTCCTCATCGCTTCGTCTATTTGAGTTCTTTCAAAGAGTACCTTTACACCCCTTTGATTGTAAACACTTTAAATTACTTCTAAATTTCTAGATATCATTCATAACATGAATCATAACCTGAAATTCATAATTCAAATTCAAGGTAGAGTTAAGAGTTATGTTTTTAGAATTCTTTCGAACATTCTAAGAAAGACCCTTTGAGACCTTTTTGATGAGTCTTCTATAACTTCTAGTAACTTATTTCAGGACTCGAGCAAATGAGTATGAGGATGATGTATTCATGAGTCTATATTTGTAATCATGGGATCCTCCATGTTATGAACCAAACTCTTGAATTCATAATTCAC